>NC_133450.1:197285201-197587936 GCF_048565385.1 Saimiri boliviensis | reverse complement strand
GCATCTTTTATTTTCTTTTTTAATAATACTCTTCAGATGATTTTAATGTACAACTCAGGAAGAGACCCAGCTATCTTGTGGAGTGCTTTCAAACTTTAGTCTTCATACAAATCATGTGGGGAATTTTGTCAAATATTCTGATTCAATAAATCTGTGGTAGGTTCAGAGCACTGCATTTACTAACATGTTCCCAGGTGATGCTGATATTCCTTGTCTACATAACATACCTGAGTAGCAAGGCCTTTCGGACCATCTGACTCTGATACCGCTGGAGTGCTATTGCTTCTTCAGTTGTGTGTAAAATAGCAATTACATAATAGACAATGCTAAACTGAACACTGATGAAACTCGAAGATACCTTTGTGTAGTTTATCCCAATGAATTCTGGTTACATATTCAAGCAACCAAATTGTACAGAGAAGAACCTCCCTTTTACCTCTGTCCATATGAAACTCATTCCTCTTCTACTTGTTGAATTTGCAGTGAGAGCTAGTATTTTCCTTAGGAAGGAATGTTGGTCCTGTTTAGGCACCTGAGTAGAGCACCAAAGAACATGGAACAAATGACTTCAGTCTGAGAAAACTTAAAGGGTAGAGCAGATTACCTTCTTCTTTGTAGTAAATAAATCACAGAATATCATTTTGAAAACATCCTCCTCAATGGCATTCTGTCTAGCTTTAAAATAGTGGAAAGAAATTGATCCAATGAATTAATTTTGCCTTAATATTTTAAACGAACGGCTGTTTCTGGTACAGGATTTGCCATTTTTATGCTCATGATTTACCCACAGGTTGTGCTGCTTTCTCTGAAAACGCTAGTTTACAATGGTCAGGCGACATAATCAGCATAAAAGGATGTTTATATTGCATTGCTTTTCCTTTTTTTTTTTGAGACGGAGTCTCACTCTGCCGCCCAGTCGAGAGTGCAGTGGCATGATCTGACTTACTGCAACCTTCGTCTCCCGAGTTGCAATGATTCTCCTGCCTCAGCCTCCTACGTGGGATTACAGATATCCACCACCACACCCAACTAATTTTTGTGTTTTTGGTAGAGATGGGGTTTCACCATGTTGGCCAGGCTTGTCTTGAACTCCTGACCTCAAGTGATTCCCAACCCGTCAACCCCATCCCCCCCACCTCCTAAAGTACAGGGATTATAGGCATGAGCCACCACACCTGGCTAGATGCTTATACTTCTGTTGGCTATAAAAGCAAGGGGTTTCAGCTAATTCAAGCTGCATCCTACTTTCTAGGCATATATTACAAAGAGGGTAGAAAGTGTTAGCATGCACTTTTTTTAGTAGTAAGATAGAAATTTGACTGACTATAGTTGCATATATTAATCTACTCTGAATCACCAGTGAAATTTTTGCAGAGGCCTTGAAAATCTGCATTGAAGTTTTTGCAGGCAAGGTATGAATTAGGTAGAATGCCCTCTTTTTTCTTTTCTTTCGAACATCTAAACATTGATTCCTATTTGGAAATTAATTTTAGAAAATAATTATAGTATAGATAGTATCCTAACAGCCCTAAGATGGTTGCTGCAATCATAATTTCACTTGCAAATATTTGTAAGAAAAACCACCAATCTGCCTTCATGCTTTCAAATGGGGGAAAAAGGGGTAATGAATCATATAGAATAAATTATTTGGATTAATCTTGCAATGCTGGTGTATTTTAAGAAGCAAACAACAAACACTCTATTGACCAGCATTGTGCCTACATTTTTTCTGTACTTAAGTTTAATTCCCTAACATGGATTCCCAGAATCTTCTTGGGAACAGGGAATGAAGATTGTTGAGATGCTGAATAAATTTAAAAAGTTTCTAATAAATCACTTTATGGGACTTTCAGTATCAAACAATTTTATTCTTTCCAGATCTTTACTATTATTGGATATTATCTTTAAAATTAGAGTTTTTATTTTTATCTAATCTCAGTGGAGTTGTTAAATAATCATAGTATACTCATGTAATGGGCCATTATTCACCTGTTAATATATTTGTGGGGAATTTGTATGAACACAAAAGTCGTGTTTAAATTATTTTAAGATGATTAAGTGAAAACAGAAACAAATGTATATAACATTGTGTGCAAAACCTAAACCTAAACCAAGATAACCCAGACAGAAAAGAAAGGTTGGAAAGAAATATCCAAAATGTGAATGGTTATCTTAGATAACTTTTGTCTACTTTCTGAATATCTACATTTCTAAAATATATATATATAGTGGTATAATGTAATCAAAAGTGAAAAACACTGAAGCAGTTGTCTATAATTATGCGAAGACTAACTCAGAGTAAAAAAATGTTAAGACAATTGAAATAGTACAGCAATTTTGTCTAGAGATTGTACAATGATGCCGAATTGTGCTGGTGTGTCCTTTCTGGTTATCCACAGGAGCTCACTATTTGTTTGTGTTGGATCTAGAGCATTTATATCCCTACACTTAAAGTCTTCCAGGTAACAGTCTTCACTGTTTTCTGGAGGTAACCAAGATAAAGCACTTGAGTTCTGAACTCAATTAGATGGTCGAAAAAGAGACACAGACCATTAATGCCTAGAACAGAATTGTCACTAGAAGATAAAGTTTGTATTTGCAAAAGACTCTAAACAAGCTGGAATCCTGCCACACTCGGATCCCTCTCTCCCAACCCCTGTAAGAAATAATCAGTCTGTGATTCAGTGCTCTGGGGCTGCTTTGGTGTTGCAATAGACCTAAACAAAGTTTGTGACTTTTTAATTCAATATAGAAGTCAAGCTCTCTAACTTTTTAGAAAAACGTCTAACCTTGTGGTTTTGCTTTGCTTATTAACTTAGCTACTTGAAGGTCTAATATTTAAAGCACTAATTTTTTTCAGCAAGAACATGCAGCATCTATACCCTAAATACTCCCTAAAAGAAACAATCTTGTAATCTCCAGCTTTTCTAAAGAGATCAGTTAAGATCATTGATATTTCACAATGTTTAATGGACATGGCAACTATCAATTAATACATATACTCTAACCCTCAATTAGTACACCATAAGGAAAGACATATTATTTTAGCTCAAAAAGGGAAGGGCGATTTATAACATGTGACGTATTAGTATGTATTTGACATTTCAGGTAATTTTTATCACTTAATCTTCAAAATAACCCAAATACTACTATGACTTTTCTTTACAAAGAAATTCATTTGAGATTTCAAAGGATAGCCAAATAAGAAGAGCTGTGGTCTGCAGCTCCCAGCGAGATCAGTGCAGAAAAATTTTAATATCTGATAGCAGTAAAGGTTACCACTGTACTGCAATGTTCACTTATTTTTACAGTACAAAAATTTTATAAAACCACAATTTAATTAGATGCACTGAACTTTCAAAAAGGGTCTATATGATAATTATGCACATAGAGAATAAATTTACCTCTTTTTCTTTTCAAAAGAAAACCATTTATGAAGGCATTATCCACAATAATGACTTCAAATGAAAGCCTACCCTAAATTTCTTTCAGGTCTATTGTGGGAAATTAAGGCCTAGCATAGTAGAGTTTGACTTATTATGTAAATAAGAACTCAAAAAATTTAATATTTTTTCTTTCATCCTGGCTGCCTGGGGTTCAAACTAACACTGTTATAATTACTTCTCACCTTTCTTTCATAATACTTGTTAATCCTATTTTTACTGTAAACACCTTTAATTATATGCTTTCTCAAACCCTTATTGGGCATAGTTTATATATGAATAATATGTAAATCACTATGTGTTCTTTCTTCATGTAACTGTTACTTAAGACTTTAGTACCAGATACTTGAATACAATAACCATTAACCTATTATTCATGAGTCTGTTGCATTGTAATCAACTTTCTTTTCCTCATGTGAATTAATTCTGTGATCTCAAAAGAGATTGCAGACCACTGGATTATTTTGGAATTAAAAAGAAAAATTTAAATAGAATATCCTCGTAAGTGATGACTAGATTTTTGCTTTTTTTTCCTTGACATATATATTAAATATTTATATTTTGCAATACCACAAGCAATGATCACATCAACTCAAAAATCTTTATATTTGTTGATTAGATGTTTTTCTTTTGAAATAATCATAATAAAGTCTTCTCTCTTTATCTTACCTCTTTTAAAATCATCCATACCATCCCATGCTATTAAGTAATAGGAAAAATTCCCAGGAATGTGAATTTCACTTGTGTTTTTCAGATGAGACCAGAAGATTCTCAATTTGGAAAACAGTGCCTCCTTCCCTAAAAAGAAATGTGAGGAAGAGTAGGCACAATCAGACAATATGGCTGTACATGAATATTCTTAAGAGGATATCAAGGAAATAAAACATATTAAGCATAATGATCAATGATATAACCCTAGTTTTCCCATAATTTGTTGCTAAGTTGACATTTACTCAAGGGAGACTCAACTTTTTTGGAGGTGAATCAGCACCGAACTTCTACAAACTTCTTCAGTCCCTAAGGTTGCAAGTCAAAAAATTATAGGGTTCTCTAGGGATATAGTTCCTGACTTCTGCATATTCCAAAGATCCAATTATTGTGATCTAAAGAAAACATTTCCCAGTCATACATTTCTTGGAGTATTCATTGAATATGTCTGTATTTGATGTCCTTATAATAAGTTGGCACTCCAGTTAGAATGCCCAAAAGTTCTGAGAAAAGCTAAACTTTTCTCACAAATTTGATTTTCTTTGTACTGAGTAAATAATACTAGGTTAACTCTATAGAATCCTACACTTCAATGTTTAAATTTTTTGTTTTTCATAGTTTTGTTAATTCTAGACCACATGTAAACATTTTTCTTTATACGAGTAGAATTGTAGCATAAAAATTTTTTATTAGCATTTGCCACTTTACATCAATAATTTTCTGTGATTTTTGATATTTTATAGTGTATGTAATATTTTTAATATTTAAAGAATATTTAAGTGTAATTACTATAGTCTACAATTTCCATATTATTGGACATATTAATTTATATTTAAGTTTTTGAGATGTTTATATAATTACCATTGATATCTATGTATTTGGTTATCTAATCGTTGTTGCTTCAACTAGAGATAAGATAAATTTCTAGAGATAGAACTACAGAATGCAAAAACATGAATTATGAGAGAATTAGTACACAGGCAAAACTATTTGTTCCTCTTACCTCACTTAATATTTTTCTCAAAATATTTGCACAGAACATTCTTAATTTACATTTTCTAAAAGCAGAATATATATTTATTCTTTTCTATTTGTATAAAATGTTACTTGGTTTTACATTTTATTTCTATGATCGCTAGTTAGATTGCACATTTTCTTTTTTATTGATTGATTGAGATGGAGAATCACACTGTCACCCAGGCTGTAGTGCAGTGCAAAATCTCAGCTCACTGCAATCTCCACCTCCTGGGTTCAAGCAATTCTCCTGCCTCTGCCACCAGAGTAGCTGGGACTACAGGTGTGTACCACCACACCCAGCTAATTTTTTTTGTTTTTTTTTTAGTAGAGACGGGGTTTCACCATATTGACCGGGATGGTCTGGGTCTCCTGACCTTGTGGTCCGCCTGCCTCGGCCTCCCAAAGTGCTGGGATTACAGCTGTGAGCCACTACGCCCGATCTCCTTGTGTTTATTACTTGTATTTTCTCTTCTCTTAATTTGTAAGAATGATTAATTAGATTATATGATTAACACTTTGCTCTTCAAATTTTCTGCAAATATCTTTCAAACTGTGTCTTTTCTTCTTATTTTTAACATGCTTTTTAACAAATTGAGATAAGATTTTAATATGACCCCTGAAAAAGCCTCAATGAAATATTTTTCTATGCTTATTTTTTTGTTTCATACATATGATAACTAAGTTGTTTTATGTCTCAGGTATAGACCAGATTTACATTGTAAGAATGTTAACTAATTTTTCCAAAATATATTATTAAAGATATGTCTCACAGTTTTTCCCCTATTCATTCACAAAATATTTTTTTAATATCTGTTATGGGCTAGACACTGTGATTAGCCTTGACATAAACTTGGACATGTTTGAAAAATATAGTCATAAATTTTAAAGATAAACGTTAGTAGCATTATATTACAGGTCACAATATTTCTTCTACCTTTACTTTTAATTTGGATCTTTTTATGCTAATTACTATGTCACAAGTAAGGTTTTCCATATTATCAAATACTCAGGGAACACATGATTTACAGAGGCCACGTAGTATTCCGTTCTATTTATATCTCAAGCTTTATTTGATCTATTTTCAATTAGTGGACATTTATCTTCCTTTCTTTTCTTTACTATTATAAACAACTGTGAGATGATAATACTCATGACATTTTTTAAAGGGGTGCTTTTATTTATTTTTTGGCATAACCTTAATCACTCAATAATGAATTATGAAAGTAGAGGTAAAGATAATCACATACTCAAATACAATCAGATCAGGGAAATTGTCAAGTTTTACATAATTGGATCTTAGAGGTGGAAATTATCCTAAAATAAGTTTATTCTGAGATGACAGAAACACATCTACATTACGGTTGATGACTACCTTCTGCCCACAAACCCAGTAGTGATTAGAACACTTTATGAGGCCACACAAGTTATTTTTGTACAATTCTAATTATTAGTTATTTACAATCAACTATATATATTATATATCTATAGATATACGTATTTTGATATGTATCTATCCTTATGCAAGTCTCTTTCTCCGTAGAACAACAAAAAGCAAATATACAGACTTTTCTTATGACAGCTTTTTTTTTTTTTTCTTTTTTTTTGAGACAGAGTCTCACTCTTACGCAGGGTGCGGTGCAGTAGCATGATTTTGGCTGACTGCAACCTCTGCCTCCCAGGTTCCAGTGATTCTCCTGTCTCAGTCTCCGAAGTAGCTGGGATTGCAGGCACTCACCACCATGCCCAGCTAATTTTTTTTGTATTTTTAGTAAAGACAGGATTTCACCATGTTGGCCAGGCTGGTTTAGAACGCCTGACCTCAGGTGATCTGCCCACATCGGCCTCTCAAAGTGCTGGGATTACAGGTGTGAAGACAGCTTTTTAAGGATTTACAGATGGCTGTTTCTGTCCTTCTTGCTCTGGTCTGTAGTTCTGTGTTCTTTCAGTCATTCTCCATGTGTTTTTAAAAGTAATTAAGAAAATGTATTGCTGAAGAGACTACTTAGGAATGTGAGGTTCTCTACGATAAATAAGGACCCCTCTTATGCACACTGTTTCTGGTTACTGGTTTTGCAGGACTGCATGGGGCAAAGCATTCTCTGTCATCTAAGAGTTAAGAATGAACTGGTTAAGAGCATAGATTCTGGAATTAGCCCCGCTTTGTCAAACACTACCTCAATGATCTTAGGGAGGTTACTGCACCTCTATAAGCCTCAATTCCTTATATATAAAATTAGAAACTTAAAAATGCCTACCTGATGTTGTTATAATGAAAATTAATGAGGTTATGCATATGAAGAATTTAACATTTTTATGAAGGCATAGTTGACACTCAGTGAAAGTGCTTGCTACTCTTCCCATTATATTGATTAGAAGAGTACTGATGATTGTAAACATACACCTTGCTTTTATAGAAAGAGAATGACTTTGGAGTTGGAAATATGTGGGTTAGAACCTCAGTTTCCTGATTTGTAGCTTAGTGACCTCTAGTAAGCTATAAAATGGTATCATAATTATCTTGCAGGACTGTTATGTGATAAAGTTTAAAGGGTGATTATCTTGCTTCTCGGCATTTAATAGGAATTCCATAAAAGACATTTAACATTGTTATATTTGATTATAAATAAGTGAATCCGAATATAGTTTGCCTAATGTTAATGCCAAAAACAATGACTTTCAATTGATTTTCGTAAATAAAACAGACATGCAGTCATTTTTGTTTCAGTATGAAGCTATATGAATCAGTGGAAAGAATATCAAAATGAATCACTGTTTCCAAAGAATGAAATCTATTCCTGATGAGTTGAGGAAAATATGTATTGCCTCTTTGAGACAAAACTACAAACTTATTGAATTTGTTTAAACAAAGTATGAGCATGTCGTTTAAGATAATTTCATTTAAACTAGAAGAGGCTCATTTTTCTGTAAGTGTATTCAAATGAATGTAGTTCAGCAAGCACATTAGTAGGCACAAAGATGTGTAGGGCACAGCTCTGATAAGTCCTGAGTTCCTGCATATTATGGCATTACTGCCAAGTTCATTGAAACAGAGAGTAGAATGGTAGTCGCTAGGGGTTAGGAGTGGGGAAAATGGGGAGATATTGGTCAAATAGTACAAGCTTTCAGTTATCAGGTAAACAAGATCCAGCCTGGGCAACATGGTAAAACCCCATCTCTACAAAAAATTAGCTGGGCTTGGGGGTGCATGACTGTAGTACCAGCTATGGGGATGCTGAGGTGGCAAAACCACTTGAGCCCGGGAGACCTAGGTTGCAGTGAGCCATGATTGTGCCACTGCACTCCAGCTTGCGTGACAGCATGAGACCCTGTCTCAGAAAAGCCAATAAATAAAATATGAACAAGATATCAAATGTACAGCAAAGGTGGTGATGGATGTGTTAATTTGATTTTGATAATCATTACACAATGTGTACATATATACCTTGAATATATTCAATCTTTGACAAGTATAAATAAGATAAAATGGCATTATGCTACAGCTTTCTAACTGGTGTCTCCACTTGCACTATTGCATTCCTTCGGTGTATTTTCTAAGTAGCTGTATGGCAGATATTCTTAAAATGTGATGTGTTTCAAACCACTACTCCACTTATCAGCATGTCATGGCAGCTAAGATTTGTTATGATTGTTGCCTGTCTTACTTCTGAACTAAAAAAAAATCCTTGTCAGGGCCTAGTTTCACAACCATAGTAAACTGGGAAATGATCACAACTCGGTGTCTAGTTAGAATTATCTTCTGGACAGGGAAAATTTGTCTCAAAATGAGTGAAAATGCTACAGTCTGACTACATGTTCTTCATTTTCATGTGCAACACAGAATTCTATAAAACAAAGCAGAAAATGTTTGAGAGAAGCATGGCTCATACTTCCAAGGGTCAGGACTGTCATTCCAGGAACATTCACTAATATTCCTAGAGCCTCAGTTCCCTAAAAGACATGAGCTCTTTCAGACCACTCCCATATTCATCTTTGAATGTTTCGTCAGTAGCCAGGGCTGAGCTAGAACATGATGCTTCTCCTGGAGCTCTGTGTGGAGTGGGAGTGGATGAAGAGCATAGTATGGCAGAAACTCTGGAGCTGGCGGGTCCGCATAGCCCAATTCCCTTCTCACTGCAGATGACTGTGTCAAATGCTACCAGATGTCAAAGGGGCAGATACGGATAAATTTTAGTTGTGATTAGTGCTGAATAATATTAATAATGGTATAATTATCTGAGACATCCAAATTTAAGTTTTCTCAAATCTCGTCACAAATTTGAGCAATCACGATAAAAAGCAGCTTGATCATCCCTTGAACACTTGCTCACATTTGTGTTATTTCAATATAATATACTCTCAATGAAGCGTCTCATAGATATCTATGATATACACTCTGCTAGAAAGCTAGCAGAGGACTAAGGGATTCCTCACTTAATAGAACCTTACCTATATAGATTCAGATGAACAGTTTGTTGTTTAGGGGTGATCATAGTTATTCCACAGTGATTCTGAATCAGCATGATGGCTAGTCAGATTACGAAGGTGATCTGATTAGCATGATCATTTACTTGCCATTCTTTATTTGCCAGTCGTCTTACTGGCCCTGAGCTCTTACTCTGTGCTGTGTTTAAGTGTCTTTGTAGATTATGTAAATCAGAGTTAGGAAAATGTCTGAATGAATCCTATCCTTGGTAGTACAAGATTGTCCTTTACATTGTCCTGTTCCACGGTTGTCCTGGATATGTGAACAGTGTAGGAGAAAAAAAATCTCTGCTCCAAAAGTTGGATTCATTCTATTTCATTACAACTCTTAATTCTTTTTTTTAAAAATCACAATATTAATTAAGTAGGGCCTGAATTAATTTCCCAGGATGAAATTGAAGTACTTGAATAATTTAATGTATTCTGGGGTCACAAACTCAAGTATCTTCAGGGCTATGCAATGGAGGCATTTGAGTAAAACAGACTGGATGTGAGCAATATAGAAGGGTGAGGACTGTAGCAAATCTCATTAATTCCATGTGACCAAACAAAATGTATGTATTATCACATTCCCTTTCTCACTAGTTTATCATGGTGACTCCGTGTCTTTATTGGAATAAGTCTTCCTTAGCCTGTCTAATTACATTTTCTAAATGACTTGGTGATGACAGTACATAGAGGACTGCTCCCTTTACCAAGAATGAAATAATTACCCATTTCAAAATTTCCGCATGATGATCTCATACACTCCTTTTTTATGGTTTAGTTACAACTAAAGAGGAGAAGTCAATCTCCTAGGAAAAGCCCCAGATTCCCTCCAGAAAACTTGTGGAGGAAAGAGTGTTGTTAAAAAGTTACAAGTTCACTTTAACAAGCTTGACTTTGGACTGTTAGCAGGCACATGGGATATCATCCCTATGTAACCTATTTGTAAGAGAGAAGTAGGTCAGTCAGCTTTTAATGATGTCCTCTGAGATGTAGTTGCCTGCTCAGGTGTAAATATCAGACTGTGTTTTATATTCCTGTGGGAGAAAATTACCAGGCTATGAGATAACAAATAGAAAAGAAATGGTCTTCCCGAGTTGGTTGGTCTGGTTGGAAGCACTCTGTTTTACCTGGTTAAAGGTCATATAGAGCTGTACATTGTCATTATCTATTTGCTATAGAGGTGGTTAAAGAGGTCTTGGCAGGTCTTTTGTCAATCAGAAAAAATGGAGCCCTATGGTGCGGTAATAAGACGTGTATAAATTTTGGAATCTCTAGTTGCATTTCACCCTCCACAGTGTGGCTTCCTAGCTGTGTGACCTAGGGCAATTCATATAACCGTTTTTGATTATACATTCTTTATTGTGCAATTTTTTAATGTCTTCAGATTTTTATGAGGATTAAATGTATTTGTGACCTAAATGATGTTTAATGTGTTCCTTTACCTGAGCTACAGAAAACATAAGTCACTGAAGGGGTTGTTTCATTTTTAATTAATTTGCAATGAGGAAAAATAGCTTTATTTGTTTTCTCATTTCTTTAGAAACTTCATGAATGTTGGTCCAGAGAGAGTAAAAATAATTTCCTATCTGGGCTCAGAAAAATAATTGCTCTATCATGTTTGTTTAGAGTCTTACTGATCCTGACAACTTTGGAGTTTCCACTATCATCGCTTCCTCTCCAATACGCCCAGGAGGAAGCATTTCTGAACTCATTGGATCAGCGTCTCTCTCAACTGCTATCTCTGATATTTTTGATGTTAGTATATCCAATTTCCGTTCTTAGAGTTAGGATTGTCCCTTTTAGGCTTTTTGAGGCTCTTCATTTTGCGATCTCTGTGACTACATAGCCATGCCTCTTATTCTACCCCTTAGACAGCCTGCTTGCCTCTCCTTTAGTGGCTGTATTTCTTTCTTTAGAAAGTGAGGTGAAGTTAGTAATGGTTGCTCTACTTTTCTCATATTCTGCATTCCCTATAATATTGGAATCAAGAATTACACCATCTATAGCATCAAATGGAATGTCCATCATTAGTGTTTTAATTTGCATCTCCATATACTGGCTGGATTCCATCTACCTGGGGATTCACTACCATCTCAAGTAAACCTGCGTAAACTCCTCTATTTCTCCAGCTCACTGGTTTGTTGAACCAAGCATCCTTTCTCTAGAGTGAGAGAAGTGCTGTAAATGTGAGTGAGCGAGCTGGTACATTTTTTTTTTTTTTTTTTTTTTTTTTTTGAGACGGAGTTTCGCTCTTGTTACCCAGGCTGGAGTGCAATGGCGCGCGATCTCGGCTCACCGCAACCTCCGCCTCCTGGGTTCAGGCAATTCTCCTGCCTCAGCCTCCTGAGTAGCTGGGATTACAGGCACGCGCCACCACGCCCAGCTAGTTTTTTTGTATTTGTAGCAGAGACGGGGTTTCACCATGTTGACCAGGATGGTCTCGATCTCTCGACCTCGTGATCCACCCGCCTCGGCCTCCCAAAGTGCTGGGATTACAGGCTTGAGCCACCGCGCCCAGCATCGAGCTGGTACATTTAACCCTCACAATACATCAGAAAACTGAGGTTCAAAGAAGTTAAATCACTTGCATAGGCTATAGATTAGCAAGATAGATGTGGAGGTGAGATTCCAATCTAAACAGTCTGACAGCATATTTAGCCTCCTTACCACTAAGCTTTTCTGTCTTTCTTAACAAAAAATTCTTGCACCTTCTCACCTTCCCTAAAGTACATCACACTGAAAACTCATGACGCTAGGTTTATTCAGCAGTTTTCTGGTTAAAGCCCTTGGTCTTAGCGCTTACTGTCATTTACCAGTGAGTACAGGGATATCCATACATTTCTCAAGAGGATGATGTAATACTGGGATCAAGAAAAGGTCAAACTATTATCCACTGTAAATCATGGCCACAGTCATCACAGCACTTAGTCATTGTAGTCCCCCAAATTAATCTAATTACCCCGTTTAACAGTGTTAGAGAAATGCCAAGGTAAAATCCAGTTACATTTATTAACTCTCTTGCCTTCTAATACCTTTGGATTATTTTTCATGACTCAGAAGCAACTGGACTTTCAGATGTTTTCCTCCTGACTAGTAGACATCTAGAGAAAGAAACGTAGCTTTTCCATTTAGAACCTCTAGGAGTCTTAGTCTCTTCAGCTGTAAATTAAGAACAAGAAAATATACTTTTCAATATTATTATGATGATTTAATGAGAAATAATATAATGTGAGTAAATAGCAAAATTCTTGGCATATCGGCTCTGATTTCAAATTATTTAGATAGTTCCTTCTCATTGTTTTTTTCATTTCCTTCCTTTTTTCGTCCTTATGAAGTCAAATTTTCTACAAGAACTTAAGTATGAACATTTTCCAGAAAAAGTTACTTTTTCTGTATCCAGTAAATTGTAACATGCATTATTCAATTATACTTTATTTCTTAGCAGGATTAATAGTGAATGTATTTATTCAAAGATTATGGCATAGCTGCCACCCAATCAGAATGGCCACTAACTATAAAACAACCAAGACAGCTGTGCTACTGACTGCAATCTTAAGCATGGTTTTATGAGATTTTAATTTGGGCATTGTAATTTTAATTTTTTTCTCTTCCCTGTAAGCAAGGGCTGACACTTAGCTGGTACACATTAATTACTATGGCCACACTGGTTATTTATGGTAAAATATTCATTTCATTTACTAGAACATTTGCCATAGAAGTTAAATACTTCAATCATCACTGGTACTCAATCATTTAGAAGGATGCTTTAGTTGTCTCAGGCTATGGAGCTTTTAAATTAATTACCTTTAACTTAATTATATATAGGAAAGAGAATATGACTGTTTAACATTGCTTCCCTAAAATTTACTGATTCTTGCTTTTAGCCAAACATAATATCAATTTTCGCAAATATCTCAAATGTGTTTTAGAAGAATGCAATATTCCTTAACTCATAAGCTGGTTAATGTTTTTGTTCAAATCTGTTGATCCTTATATTTATCTGTTTATTCTTTTAGTGCTTAAGAGGGATATGTGGTGATATTAAGTTTTCTTTTATATATTGAGGCTATTTTATTAGGGGAGTAAAGCTTAGAATACACGTTTTACTGATTAAATAAACATTTATTATAATACAACTTCCTCTTTTACTTCTAGTAATGCTTTCTGATCTTAAATTAATTTTTTCCCATATTAATATAGCAACATCAGCTTTTGGTTATTATTTGCCTAGTATATTTTTTCATTCTTTTTACTTCAACCCCAAAGTAGGCAAAGAATATGAACAGATGCTTTACAAAAGAAGACATACATGAGGCCAACAAACATATGAAAAAATGTTCATCATCACTGGTCATTAGAGAAATGCAAATCAAAACTACATTGAGATACCATCTCACACCAGTTAGAATGGCGATCATTAAAAAATCGAGAGACAACAGATGCTGGAGAGGATGTGGAGAAATAGGAACACTTTTACACTGTTGGTGGGAGTGTAAATTAGTTCAACCATTGTGGAAGACAGTGTGGCGATTCCTTAAGGACCTAGAAATAGAAATTCCATTTGACCCAGCAATCCCATTACTGGGTATATATCCAAAGGATTATAAATCATTCTACTATAAAGACACATGCACATGAATGTTCACTGCAGCACTGTTTACAATAGCAAAGACCTGGAACCAACCCAAATGCCCATCGCTGACAGACTGGACAGCGAAAATGTGGTACATATACACCATGGAATACTCTGCAGCCATCAAAAACGATGAGTTCGTGTCCTTTGTAGGAACATGGATGAACCTGGAAACCATCATTCTCAGCAAACTGACACAAGAGCAGAAAATCAAACACTGCATGTTCTCACTCATAGGCGGGTGTTGAACAACGAGAACACATGGCCACAGGGAGGGGAGCACTACACACTGGGGTCTGTTGGGGGTAAATGGGGTAGGGACAGTGGGGTGTGGAAGGTTAGGGAAGGATAGCATGGGGAGAAATGCCAGATATAGGTGAAGGGGAGGAAGGCAGCAAATCACACTGTCATGGGTGTACCTGTGCAACAATCTTGCATGCTCTTCACATGTACCCCCAAACCTAAAATGCAATAAAAAATTAAAAAATAAAAAAAATTAAAAAATTAAATATATATTAAAATAAAAGTTATGTTTTTTAAAATTTAAAAATTATATATCATAATAATACTACTTTAAAAATTATGAGTTTAGTTCACTTACAGTTGTTGTGGTTATTGTGGGTGTGGATTCTCACTAATGGCGTTTTGCTTCTGTTGTGCTTAGTAATTTGTGAGTATAAATTCAATTTTTCTTGGGAATCCTGCAGAAGTAAATTGAAGATTATTTCCTCCAGAGAGCATTTGATCTGCTTTTGCTGGAAATAAGGAAGTGGTACTAACATGAAACCATAAGCGCTCCTACTAGCTTATATGTCACATATGTGTGCATTAGAAAATATGACTCATCTTAGAACATTTTGATCTCCAGCTTTTAATAAATTATTCTGGTAAAACAAAATACTTCTGTTGCTCTGAAAATTGACATGATAAATTTTCAAGTCCATGCTTTCTAGGTTGTGAGTAGTGTATTGCTGAACGTTGTGAAATTGTGTGAGTACATCTTGTAAAATCATCCACAGTGACCCTGAAAAGCCCCTTTTGCCCTATTAGAGGGTTCAGGTTTAATAGAGGAGTCCCAGATTCAAATCTCCAAATTTTTACTTAAAATCCATTTTTCAGCTGATATTGGCATTTCCCAACAATCTGATCTCATTCCTGCCTTTTTTGGTGGGTCTTCTCACTTTGTTTCATCTCATAGCTTTTTCCTTTATTTGTGTGTTTGCGTTTGTGTGTCAGGAATGGCTGTAGGATGGTTAGGATGTAGTAACAAATAGCCTCTCAACTTCTGTAGCTTATTGCAATAATGGTTTACTTATTGATACTGCTATATGTATAATAATAAATAAATGTGTCATGAGTGGCAGGAAGGGTCTGACAAAGTCACTTAGGGACTTAGACTAACAGGCTCCATTTTGAAATGTACTTTTCCACCTGGCAAGGGGAAGAGGGATTGGCAGGGTCTTTCAATGGCAAATAAATATTTTTGTACGGAAACAATAAATACCACTTCCACTTGAACTTTACTGGTCACAGCAGAGAAAATTTGGGTCCAGTTTCAAGAGGAAGAGTAATTTTTCTGTATTCCTAAAAGGAAAACCAGGATGTTCAGTGAACAGGACTAATGACTACCACAAGGCACACAATAGGAGGTTTCTTAGGGAAAATATCCACTTTTTGTGAGGCCAAATGTATATCAATAAGTCAGTTTTATTTGCTCTCCAATTGTATTGCAGTTAGAGGGATCCTAAAAAATGTGTTGTTTCATGGTGACAGATGCAGTAAGCAAAGACTGTGCCTTAAGTATGGAGATCAAATGTAGTGTAGCTTTCATTTTGGTAGTATTAATTAGAAAGACCTATTTAATTTACGGTATTATAGAAACAGCAGAAATGAAGTAAAGTTTTTAAATTTTCTTTCATGAGTGTGAGTTCATATTCTTCTGAACATTCTGGTTTATTTCATTTGTGATGGAGACTAAGGAGAATTCTAGCCAGGCACTTGCAGAAAATCAAAAGGATTAAATGCATCAGTAAAGTGCTAGAGTTCCCTCTTTAAATCTGTTGTTTGGCTTCAGTCATCTTTTGATCCATCTTTATGAGATCTTCTGTAACTAGCTAAAATTTTTGTCCTTTTTGTTTAGAAAACTGTGGCCATGTGTATTAGTTGATTTTAGTTTTCACACTGCTATAAATTTTGTTGGGGCAAAGATGATTATGATGTACATTCTACCATCACCATCCATAATCTCTTCCTTCTCTACCCCCAGCCCCACAACCACCTACAAGGGAAGGTAATGTTTCAAGGGAGATATTTATAAAGCACCTCAAAATTGAAGGGACTGACATTTTTTATTTGGGAATATTGGCTTTGGCTGAAGCTGCCCATGCTTAGCAGCAGAGCATGGAGAAATAACAATGTAGGGAAAGGAACTGTATTTTCAGAGTTTAGTGGAACAAAAAGTCTGCACATTTCCCAAGGGCCAGATGTTGACAGTATTCTAAGGAGTGGAATGGAATAATTCTGTAAAGAAATTTCTTTAAAACAAGCAAAAAAAAAAATGTCCTTTATTCCTCCTCCAAAATAAACCAACAAGAACATGCAGGTTTACAAGAAAGTTTCAGGCAGCCAACCAGATAAGCTAAGACAGCATTTTAATTCATTTATTTATTTTTTGAACTATATTTTTGACTTACTTTCTGTATATGGGTGTGCATTGAATTACTGTTTGGTGTTACTTTTTTTTTTTTTTTTAGCCTGAAGAACTTCCTTTAGTATTTTTATAAGGCAAGTCTGCTTGCAAAGAATCATCTCAGTTTGTTTGTCAAGTAGCACATTTATTTTATCTTTATTTTTGAAATATGGTTTTGCTGAACATGGGCTTCTTCTTTGACATTTATTTTTGTTTTGTATTTCTTCTTCCAGGCCTTTGAATATGTTATCCAATTGCCATATGGTTTCCATTGCTTCTAATGAGAAGTCTGCTGTTAGTCTTATAGTGACTCCCTTATGCATGATAAGCCAGTTTTCTCTTGAAGTTTATGAGGTGTGGTTTTTTTTTTTTTTTTCCTTCTTTATCTTACAAGAAGATACATGACTATGGTGTATCTGAGTGTAGATTTCTTTTTAGTTTATCTTAAAGTTCATTGATCTTCTTGGATGTATAGCCTAGTGTTTCATCAAATTTGGGATGTTTTTAGCAATTATTTAAATAAGTGTTTTTTTTTTTTTCTATCTTCCCCCTTCTGTTATTTCTATTATGGTACACTTAGTATTGTCTCACGTTTCTCTGAGGCTCTGATTATTATATACTGATTACATAATTATTATGATTACGCCATTTGAGAGTATACTAAAAGACTTTTAATAGTCTACAGTTTAGAAACTAGAAAGCAATTGCAGAAGAAAAAGAAAATGTCATGCACATATGTTTTGTTATGTAGTTGTGTATGGAAATGGTAGCTTGACCCAGTCTTTTGCTTATTATCTATCTGATTTGCTACATTTCTCAAGCAATAATTGCATATATATTGCTTTTAAAGATACCTCAAGAGAGACTAAACACTTGACAGAGCTTATAATTTATCAAAAGTAAGAGCCAAGTGACAGACTCAAACCTCTGAGGATATGGTGCTGGTAGATTATTGGTTCTGGATTATGGAGGAAAACAGATGGAACTAAACCCAGTATTGGAAGCAGCTCATTGTCATGGTGAAGAAAGCTGCGGTGATGCTGACAGGAATGGGAAGCAAATGGGGTGGGGACAAATCCCTTATTTTCCAAGCTTTCGTTCACCCTCTAGCACTGCTTCTGGAGGAGTGTAACAGAAGCTAGTTAACAAATAAGAAATGTGATTTTCAGCGTGCCAACCCTAACTAGCAAGGCAGAACATAGAAAAGTAGATTTGAAGCTGAGAAAGTTAATAGTATCAGTGATGCCCTAAAAAAGGGATAGTAATCTTGTGTCAGCTCAAAGTTTTATGACTTATTAAAGTATACCCAATGCTAAAAATAATAAAATAGCCGATTTTTTTTAGATGGAATTTCACTCTTTTCACCCAGGCTGGAGTGCAGTGGCATGATCTTGGCTCACTGCAACCTCTGCCTCCTGGTTTCAAGTGATTCTCCTGCCTCAGCCTCCTGAGTAGCTGGAATTACAGGTGTCTGCCACCATGCCCAGCTAATATTTTGTGTTTTTAGTAGAGACAGTATTTTGCCATGTTGGCCAGGCTGGTCTCGAACTCCTGACCTTAGGTGAGCCACCCACCTTGGCCTCCCAAAGTGCTGAAATTACAGGTGTGAGCCACCATGCCTAGCCAGTAGCTAGCTGATGTTTATTGATCATTTAGGATATTCCAGGCACTATTAAATGCTATGCGTGAATTAACTTATTATATTATGAAATTACAATAATTACCTGTTAACAAGACAGGAAGGTATTGTGGTCTTACTTTCACCACTTAGAAGTAGCTCTAATCTTTTACTTTGGATTTCTGTTTTATATTTCAACTACCATAGACTCCTCAAAGATCTGTAGGTAAAGGGAATGCTTTCTTCTATTGACCATAACTGACTCAATTCCCTCAATGGAAGTAGGGCTTCCTTACGTGGGTGTTGCCTCACAGGGAGCATAAATAGATATTATCTCAATTTTGAGCCATCTCTGTCTTATCCGCTAGTGATCAAAACCCTGTGCTCCTCAGTACTTTGGATAACTTGACTTAAGTTCTTCTGCCACTTCTTATTCTCATATTGCAGTTTTTTTCAGTCAATAGTTCTGTCTAATTTTCTCCTTAAATTCTGTGTGATCTAATGCAGAGTAGAAAAAAAGTCCTTGTTTCAGCCTGGTCTCTTCTCAAAGTCCAAGAATAGTGCCGTGCTACCAGGCTACCTATATTTTATTAAATTAAAACTTAGGATGCATTACCAGGAAGCTCTTTCATTGATCTTAGTCTCATTATTAATCAAATTCAAGAAACGTTATGGAAAATAAAAGGTAATGCCTTAGTTATTAAGGACTGTATATGACAAAAATGCTGATATAGTTTATTTAGAAGTATTTAATCAATTCTGGTTTGATCAACCTTTGCTACCTCAGATATGGCAAACATACATTTCTCATTTTATATATCAGGTGGCTCACCTATTTGTTCAAAAATATTTATTGAGCTCCCATTATGTATTGGATTCTATTACAAAATTTTTTGAATGTTGTAGGGTAATAAACAGACAGGATCCTATCCTCAGGGAACTCATATGTGTGGTGGACATGGACAGTAAATAAATGAACAACTAAAAATGAATAATACATCATGTACTGATTATTTACTTTGCATATTAATAAAGAATGAACTTAATGTAGGTCATAAATTGCTTTTCCAAACACCTTTTGCCTTTTTTATTTTCTGAAGATTTGAGAGTGATTATGTTTTTGCTCAGGCTTTCAAAGAGATTTTCCACATTTTTCCATGATAATATGTTTTAACATCAGGAGCATGTTTTATTTCTATAGTTGTATATTTTTAAACAAAAATATAACAGTAAAAATAGCAACCAAAAATATTTCCTTTTTTTTTTCTTGAGACAAAGTCTTTCTATGTCACCCAGGCTGGAGTGCTGTGGTGCAGTCTTGGCTCACTGCAACCTCCACCTCCTGGGCTCAAATGATTGTCCTGCCTCAGTCTCCCAAGTAGCTGGAACTACAAGCCCATGCCACCACAACTGTCTAACTTTTATATTTTAGTGGAGACAGGGTTTTGCCGTGTTGGCCAGGATGGTCTCAAACTTTTGACCTCAAGTGATCGGCTTGCCTTGGCCTCCCAAAGAGCTGTGATTACAGGCATGAGCCACTGTGCCTGGCCCAAAAATATTTCTACCATATGGTTTTGAATGCCACATGACAAATTTGTTTTCACATGGTAACTTTATTCTTCTGAATTTTATGTCTGCAGCAGCTTTGAATATTAAGTCATGTAGTATAAATCAGTATTCATTTTCCATCAGAAAAGATTTCCTTACACAGTATATTCTTGACAGCAGCCTTTACATCCTTGTTTCGCAGACTGTAATTGAGAGGATTGATCATGGGAGTCATCACTTCATAGAAGAGGGAGATGAGGGCCTCAATGATGTCTTCCTTGCCTGAATCAATAGAAGCTTTAGACTCAGGCTTTGCGTACATGAAGAAGATGGTTCCATAGAATATAACCACCACTGTCAGGTGGGCTGAGCAGGTGGAGAAGGCCTTATGTTTTCCTTCAGTGGAAGGAATCCTGAGAATAGTGGCAACAATAAATATGTAAGAGGTGGCAATTACTAACAATGGAATAACTAGGACAATCAGATTCGACCCTGTCATACTAATCACGTTGACTGAAATATCAGCACAGGCCAGTTTCAAGATAGCTAGAATTTCACAGACAAAATGGTTAATGACATTATTAGCACAGAATGGTAACTGCATTGCAAGAGCTGTCTGCACTACTGAGTCAACAAGCCCAGTGATCCAGGACCCAAATGCCATGGCCATATAGGCACCCTTGCTCATGATGACAGGGTATCTCAGTGGGTAACAGATGGCCACATAGCGGTCAAGGACCATCGTGCCTAAGAGCATGCACTTCGTGGCCCCCATGGCAAAGGAAATAAACATTTGCACCATACACCCAGAGAAGAAAATCCTTTTCTTTGCTGCCAGAAAGCTGGCAAGAATTAGTGGGATAGAGGAACTTGTGTAGCAAATGTCAAGGAAAGAAAGATTACAGAGGAAGAAATACATGGGGGTGTGCAGGTGAGAATCATAGATGATAACTGAGATAAGGACTCCATTTCCAAGCAGGATCATCAGGTACATCCACAAAATTAGAAAGAAGAAAACTGTCTGGAGCTTTGGTTGGGCAGAAAGCCCTATCAGGACAAATTCTTTCAAAGTGGAATCATTGGTTCTTTCCATATTATATATATGGTTCTCCAACAGGACTCTGCAAATGATAGAACAGAAATATGTTAATACGGTGTCTGTGACAGCTACTTCTTTTAAGAATCATATTCTGTATTATTGCAGTTCGGTATTTGGATGCAACAATATAACTTTGGGGAAAATTTCTTACTGTAAAACCCAGGCCACTAGAGTGGGAAGCCTAGTCTGACTTTCTCACAGTTAAGAGAGAACACGTATAAGATCTTTGGATCCCAATCCACTTTATTGCTACTTCTACAAGTTCTGCCTCTTAACTTATTGGCTGCAAATCAGTGTCCTACAGTCTGTACAGTCTGGATTCAGCAGGCATATGTGCTTTAGAATATTTGAAAATGTTAGACCTGTTTCTGTCATGGAGCTTAGTTATATTAACAACTGACCTGTTGGATCCGACACATGTCTCTCCATTCTACCAGACTACTCTCCTCACTCTTCTCCCTTGTCACTGGAAGTGAATATAAGTTATCAATTAACATGTTCTTCTCATGTTCTTCTCAGTTGTTGGTCTCAGTTGTTTATATTACCTGGCAGGATCTTATATGCATTTGGACTCTTGACCCATGGCTTCAGGACCAACTTATCCATTAGGCACAGTACACTGACCATATTGTGAGAAACCTAAGAGAATGTTTTGATTTCTTTTAAAATACGAAGAAAAAAATAAACTTTAATGTTTTAACATATACTGTATTTGTTTTATAACAATGCAGAAGTAAAATATGACTTTTAAATCTTTATGCAAAATAAGGGCCCACAAAGACAAAAAAAAAAAGTGCCTAGGGCCTATCAGAATCATAATGTGGCCCTGTGTGGCTGAGTATCAAACTCAGTCTGGTCTACTGGTGGTATAGTAGTGGCTATGTATTTGCATGTAACCTCTTTGAGAAGAGTAACCTCATTAAGAAAAGGAACATACCTTCATACTCCTCGAACATCCTTTTGCAGTATAATGAGGAAGTATTCAAAGAAATGGTTTCTTTTTTTAAAAAATGAATAAACTGGGGACCGTTTTCAAGATGGCCGCCTAAGAACAGCTCAGGACTTCAGCTCCCAGTGAAAGTGCAGAGGGTGAGTGGACGCCGCATTTCCAGACGAACTCTTATTGCCCACAGACCAGGAGATACCCAGGCAGAGGGGTCGCCAGCGTCACAGTCCCAGCCGGTGCGGCTGTTTTGGCCCTCGAGGGGCTGATTCTGCCCGCGCGGCTGCTGTGACCACTCCCGGTTGCTGCGGTTCTCCTTACAAAAGCCACTGGTCTGGGAGCCCTCTTAGCTGGCGAGCAGAGCCTTGAGACGGCAGAATAGCCCATTCATCTGAAATAGCGAGTCAGGCCAGGAGATTCCTAGGCAAAAAATCCACCAGGAGCCGGCGCCGCGGTTCGAGCCGACTCCGTGAGTCGCAGCACGGGAGATCCCGGCGCCTTTTCAACAAGCGACCGGAACGCGGGGTCGTTCAACTTAAAAGAAAAGACTCTGAGTCAGGGAGCCAGGTGATCAGGCTCGGTTGGTCCCACCCCTCCACCCCCAACAACAACGGAAACAAAAACAGTAATTGGAAACCCTCTGGGTTGAGCCCTTCAAACCAAGCACAGCTGAACCAGGACGGTCCGGCTCCGTGGGGGAGGGGCTTCCGCCATTACTGAGACTCTCCACCACTACGGAGGCAGGCTGCCGTTGCCGAGGCAACCCGCCGTTGCCGAGGCAACCTGCCACAACAGAGAGAGTCCGCCATAACAGAGGCGGGGCCACCGTTGCCCAGACAGTTCTAACTACGCCCATATAAAAAGGACTACAGGGAAGAGCTCAGGGCAGCTGGGCGGAGCCCACAGCAGCTCAGCAAAGCCCCTACGGGCAGGCAGAGGCTAGGCGTGCTGCTAGCTGGGCGGGTCCGACCTGAAAAAAAAAAAAAAAAATCAAAAAAGGCAGTAGTGCAAGGGAAACTCATAAAGCTCCAACTCCCTGGGACAGAGACAGACAACAGGTGGATAAACCCACAAAAATGGGTAGAAACCAGCGTAAAAAGGAGGAAAACTCCCGAAACCAGAACACCTCTCCTCCTAAAAGTGATCACAACTCCTCACCAGCAAGGGAACCAGACCGGATGGAGAAGGAGGGTGATGAAATGACAGAATCAGACTTCAGAAGATGGGTAGTAAGAAACTACAATGAGCTAAAAGAACATGTTCTAACCCATCGCAAAGAAAATAGGAACCTTGAAAAAAGATTGGACGAACTGCTGACGAGAATGGACAGCATAGAGAGGAGAATAAGTGAATTGATGGAGCTGAAAAACGCAACACGAGAACTTCGTGAAGCATGCACAAGCTTCAACAGCCGAATTGACCAAGCAGAAGAAAGGATATCAGAGGTCGAAGACCAACTCAATGAAATAAAAAGAGAAGGCAAGAACAGAGAAAAAAGCGCAAAAAGGAATGAACAAAATCTTCAAGAAATGTGGGACTATGTGAAAAGACCTAATCTACGTCTGATAGGTGTACCTGAATGTGATGAAGAGAATGAATCCAAGCTGGAAAATACTCTTCAGGATATTATCCAGGAAAACTTCCCCAACCTAGCAAGGCAGACCAATATTCAAATCCAGGAAATACAGAGAACACCACAGAGATATTCCTCAAGAAGAGCAACCCCAAGGCACATAATCGTCAGATTCACCAGGGTTGAAATGAAAGAGAAAATGCTAAGGGCAGCCAGAGAGAAAGGTCGGGTTACCCACAAAGGGAAGCCCATTAGACTCACAGCAGATCTCTCAGCAGAAACCCTACAAGCCAGAAGAGACTGGGGGCCAATATTCAACATCCTTAAAGAAAAGAACTTTCAACCCAGAATCTCCTATCCAGCCAAACTCAGCTTCATAAGTGAAGGAAAAATAAAATCCTTTGTGAACAAGCAAGCACTCAGAGATTTCATCACCACCAAACCTGCTCTACAAGAACTCCTGAAAGAGGCTCTACACATATAAAGGAACAACCAGTACCAGCCACTCCAAAAACACACCAAATGGTAAAAAAGCAGCAACACAATCAAGAATCTGCATCAACTAACCAACAAAACAGCCAGGTAGCATCAAAATGACAGCATCAAATTCACACATAACAATACTATCCCTAAATGTCAATGGACTAAATGCCCCAATCAAAAGACACAGACTGGCAAATTGGATAAAAAGCCAAAACCCATCAGTGTGCTGTATCCAGGAAACCCATCTTACATGCAAGGATACACAAAGGCTCAAAATAAAGGGATGGAGGAAGATCTACCAAGCAAATGGAGAGCAAAAAAAGGCAGGAGTTGCAATTCTCATCTCTGATAAAATAGACTTTAAAGCAACAAAGATCAAAAGAGACAAAGAAGGACATTACATAATGGTAAAAGGATCACTGCAACAAGAAGAGCTAATGATCCTAAATATATATGCACCCAATACAGGAGCACCCAGATACATAAGGCAAGTTCTTAATGACTTACAAAGAGACTTAGACTCCCACACAATAATAGTGGGAGACTTTAACACCCCATTGTCAATATTAGACAGATCAACCAGACAGAAAATCAACAAGGATATCCAGGACCTGAACAGAGACCTGGAACGAGCAAACCTAATAGACATTTACAGAACTCTCCACCCCAAATCCACAGAATATACATTCTTCTCAGCACCACATCACACCTACTCTAAAATTGACCACATAATTGGCAATAAATCACTCCTCAGCAAATGCAAAAGAACAGAAATCATAACAAACAGTCTCTCAGACCACAGTGCAATCGAGTTAGAACTCAGAATGCAGAAACTAACTCAGAACCGCACAGCTTCATGGAAAATGAACAACTTGCTCTTGAATGTTGATTGGATAAACAATGAAATGAAGGCAGAAATAAAGATGTTCTTCGAAACCAATGAGAACGAAGACACAACATACCAGAATCTCTGGGACAAAATATATAGCAATGAGTGCCCACATGAGAAGAAAGGAGAGATCTAAAATTGACACCCTATCAGCAAAATTGAAAGAGCTAGAGGAGCAAGATCAAAAAAACTCAAAACCTAGCAGAAGACAGGAAATAACTAAGATCAGAGCAGAACTGAAGGAAATAGAGACACAAAAAACTCTTCAAAAAATCAATAAATCCAGGAGCTGGTTTTTTGAAAAGATCAACAAAATAGACAGACCACTAGCCAGATTAATAAAAAAGAAAAGAGAGAATAACCAAATTGATGCAATAAAAAACGATAAAGGGGATATCACCACAGATTCCACAGAAATCCAAACCATCATCAGAGATTATTACAAACAACTCTATGCACATAAACTAGTAAACCTGGAAGAAATGGATAAATTCCTGGACACCTGCAACCTCCCAAGCCCAAACCTGGAAGAAGCCGAAACCCTGAATAGACCAATAACATGGTCTGAAGTTGAGGCAGCAATAAAGAGCCTACCACCCAAAAAAAGCCCAGGTCCAGATGGGTTCACAGCTGAATTCTACCAGACATACAAGGAGGAGCTGATACCATTCCTTCTGAAACTATTCCAGACAATCCAAAAAGAGGGAATCCTTCCCAAATCATTTTACGAGACAAACATCATCCTGATACCAAAACCCGGCAGAGACTCAACAAGAAAAGAAAATTTCAGGCCAATATCCATGATGAACATAGATGCAAAAATCTTCAATAAAATACTGGCAAACCGATTGCAACAGCATATCAAAAAGCTCATCCACCATGATCAAGTAGGATTCATCCCGGGGATGCAAGGCTGGTTCAACATACGCAAGTCCATAAACGTAATTCACCACATAAACAGAACCAAAGACAAAAACCACATGATTATCTCGATTGATGCAGAGAAGGCTTTTGACAAAATTCAACAGCCCTTTATGCTAAAAACCCTCAATAAACTAGGTATTGACGGAACGTATCTCAAAACAATAAAAGCTATTTACGACAAACCAACAGCCAATATCATACTGAATGGGCAAAAACTGGAAGCATTCCCTTTGAAATCTGGCACTAGACAAGGATGCCCTCTCTCACCACTCCTATTCAATATAGTACTGGAAGTTCTAGCCAGAGCAATCAGGCAAGAAAAAGAAATAAAGGGTATCCAAATTGGAAAGGAGGAAATCAAATTGTCTCTATTTGCAGATGACATGATTGTATATCTGGAAGACCCCATCATCTCAGCCCAAAATCTCCTGAAACTGATAAACAACTTCAGCAAAGTCTCAGGATACAAAATCAACGTGCAAAAATCACAAGCATTCCTATACACCAGTAATAGACTTCAAGAGAGCCAAATCAAGAACAAACTGCCATTTACAATTGCTACAAAGAGAATAAAGTACCTAGGAATACAACTAGCAAGGAACGTAAAGGACCTCTTCAAGGAGAACTACAAGCCATTGCTCAACGAAATAAGAGAGGATACAAACAGATGGAGAAACATTCCATGTTCATGGTTAGGAAGAATCAACATCGTGAAAATGGCCATACTGCCCAAAGTAATTTACAGATTCAATGCTATTCCCATCAAGCTACCAATGACCTTCTTCACAGAACTGGAAAAAAACACCTTAAACTTCATATGGAACCAAAAGAGAGCCCGCATAGCCAAGTCAATTCTAAGCAAAAAGAACAAAGCGGGAGGCATCACACTACCGGACTTCAAACTATACTACAAGGCTACAGTAATCAAAACAGCATGGTACTGGTACCAAAACAGAGATATAGACCAATGGAACAGAACAGAGGCCTCAGAGGAAATACAACATACCCACAACCATCTGATCTTCGACAAACCTGACAAAAACAAGCAATGGGGAAAGGACTCCCTGTTTAATAAATGGTGTTGGGAAAACTGGCTAGCCATGTGCAGAAAGCAGAAACAGGACCCCTTCCTGACACCTTACACCAAAATTAACTCCAGATGGATTAAAGACTTAAACATCAGACCTAATACCATAAAAACCTTACAAGAAAATCTAGGCAAAACCATTCAGGACATAGGTGTAGGCAAGGACTTCATGACCAAAACGCCAAAAGCAATGGCAACAAAAGCCAAAATAGACAAATGGGACCTAATCAAACTCCACAGCTTCTGCACGGCAAAAGAAACAGTCAGTAGAGTGAATCGGCAACCAACAGAATGGGAAAAAATTTTTGCAGTCTACCCATCTGACAAGGGGCTGATATCCAGAATTTACAAAGAACTAAAGCAGATCTACAATAAAAAAAAAACAAGCCCATTCAAAAATGGGCAAAGGATATGAACAGATACTTTACAAAAGAAGACATACAGGAGGCCAACAAACATATGAAAAAATGCTCATCATCACTGGTCATCAGAGAAATGCAAATCAAAACCACATTGAGATACCACCTCACACCAGTTAGAATGGCGATCATTAAAAAATCAGGAAACAACAGATGCTGGAGAGGATGTGGAGAAATAGGAACACTTTTACACTGTTGGTGGGAATGTAAATTAATTCAACCATTGTGGAAGACAGTGTGGCGATTCCTCAAGGACTTAAAAATAGAAATCCCATTTGACCCAGCAATCCCATTACTGGGTATATATCCAAAGGATTATAAATCATTCTACTACAAGGACACGTGCACACGAATGTTCATTGCAGCACTGTTTACAATAGCAAAGACCTGGAACCAACCCAAATGCCCAACGATGATAGACTGGATAGGGAAAATGTGGTACATATACACCATGGAATATTATGCAGCCATCAAAAACGATGAGTTCACGTCCTTTATAGGGACATGGATGAACCTGGAAACCATCATTCTCAGCAAACTGACACAAGAGCAGAAAATCAAACACCGTATATTCTCGCTCATAGGCGGGTGTTGAACAATGAGAACACATGGACACAGGGAGGGGAGCACTGCACACTGGGGTCTGTTGGGTGGGAATGGGGGAGGGGCGGGGGGCGGGGAGGTGGGAAGAGATAGCATGGGGAGAAATGACAGATACAGGTGAGGGGACGGAAGGCAGCAAAGCACACTGCCATGTGTGTACCTATGCAACAATCTTGCATGTTCATCACATGTACCCCAAAACCTAAAATGCAATAAAAAAAAAAAGAAAAAAAAAATGAATAAACTAAAAATATTTCCAAAGCCAATCTTATCACTGGCTTTGATTAAAAGATGTTAATGGTATTTATTGTAGGCTGTACCTAATTTATTTTCACTCATGTAACAACTAAAGAATAAATTGTGATAATAGTACTTTTATTCAAAATATATACCTTGAACTAAACCAAAATAAAATTTAAGGTCAGGCATGGTGACTCATGCCTATAATCTCAGGACTTTGGGAGGCCGAGGTAGGCAGATCACGAGGTCAGGAGTTTGAGACCAGCCTGACCAAACTCCAACTTGAGTGAAACCTTGACTCTACTAAAAATACAAAACTCAGCTGGGCATGGTGGCGTGCACCTATAATCCCAGCTACTCAGGAGGCAGAGGCAAGGGAATCGCTTGAACCTGGGAAGCAGAGGTTGCGGTGAGCCGAGATCGGGCCACTGCACTCCAGCCTGGGTGACAGAGCAAGACTCTGTCTCAAAAAAACCCAAAAACTTTATACAAAAGTGTAATATATAAAACAAATCAAAAGTAAAGTTTCTCCAGTTGAAGTACACTGGTGTACAGGGGAGAAGAAAACACCATTCTTTAGTTATTTATTCACTTTTACTCCTTCAGTTAAATTTAAAAGGATTCCAGGGAGCATAGTTTCAAAACCATCAATACAAAACATAAAACATAACATTAATAACCTACGTTTTAATCCCTTTATCAACAACAAAATAATAAAATAGTAATTTATGTATTGATTATGCCAGATACATTTCTAAATTTTCTTATTCATAACAACCCAAGGAAGTGGGATGATTATTATAGGAAATAAGAATTATCTTTTCTTAAACATTTGGTAAACATCAGTAAATTATGGTATGAATAGACTTTAGGAAAATAGTAGTAATTATTTCAAAAGATGCACAAAGTACATTTAGTAAAGTTCAATTCATAATTTCTATAGAAACTATCTGAAATCCTAAAGCAGAAGGTAGCTTTTTGAACTTCAGAGAAAACTATATACCAAAAAAATCCATATTAAGTTACTATTCACTAATACTTAATGGAGACAGTTTATACATTCTTTTTTTTTTCTTTTTTCTTTTTTCTTTTTTTTTGAAGACAAAGTCTCAAACTGTTGCCTGGGCTGGAGTGCAGTGGTGCGATCTCGGCCCACTGCAACCTCTATCTCCCAGATTCAGCGATTCTTCTTGCCTCAGCCTCCCAAGTAGCTGGGATTACAGGCGCCCACCACCATGCCTGGCTAATTTTTTTGTATTTTTAGTAGAGACGAGGTTTCATTATGTTGACCAGGTTAGTCTCAAACTCCTGACCTTGTGATCTGGCCACCTCAGCCTCCTAAAGTTCTGGAATTACAGGCATGAGCCACCGTGCCTGGCCAGTTAATATATTCTTATTAAGATCTGGAATAAGATAAGGATGCCACTCTTACAGTTACTCTTTATAATTGGTAGTCTTGGTTAAAATTATAAGACAAGAAAATGACTCAAGTATAGGTTTAAAAAGACAAAAATATATGATGATGAGAAAAATGAGTACGACTTCTGGATACAAGCTTAACAGAAAAATCAACAGCTTTCTCTATATAA
Organism: Saimiri boliviensis; assembly: GCF_048565385.1. Taxonomy (NCBI): domain Eukaryota; kingdom Metazoa; phylum Chordata; class Mammalia; order Primates; family Cebidae; genus Saimiri; species Saimiri boliviensis. The sequence continues at coordinate 197,557,961 of NC_133450.1, read as the reverse complement.
ATAACGAGTGTTAGATTAATAGGACTAAATCTAACAAAAAATAAATATCTAAGTTTATCTCAACAAGGCAAACACAAAAACTTTACAGAAATTCTTTAAAAATTATATTGTAATGAAGGGCATAGCAGAATATGAATAACTGAAAAGGTGTAACATGTTAGTAGATAGGATAAAAATATAAGAATGCTGTCATTTCCCTCTCAAATTAGTCTATACATTCAATTGAATCCATTTAAAATTCAGCTGGATATTTTTAGGGATAGGAATACACATTCTAAAATTTATATGAAAGAATAAAAGTATACAACTTGCACAGTCAGTTTTATAAAAGAAAAATATGAGGGAGCATTCTGTCCCAAACAGAAAAAGAAACAGTTTTAATAGAAGGGACTATCATAGATGTAAAAAAAAAAAAACAAGAAAAAGAGAAATCAACTTCTGACACCACAAAAACAACACAAAATGTATTAAGTGAATAAAAAATTGAGGTACTTACAAAATAAAAAAAAGCGTAGTTAGACCAAACATTTTTGAAAATTAAATTTTTAATCTACTTAAAGAAAAAAGTCAGTTATAGATTAGATGGTCAGCAATGGAGGAGAACAAAAGGACGTTCCCGAGGTCAGGGGAAGGCAGGGCTCACCCAGGGAATTTTTTTTTTTTTTTTTTTTTTTTAGGAAAATGTTCTTTTTTCTTTTTTATTTATTGTACTTTTAGTTCTGGGGTGCATGTGCAGATCGTGCAGATTTGTTACATAGGTGTACACGTGCCATGGTGGTGGTTTGCTGCATCCATCGCCCTGACATCTACATTAGGTATTTCTCCTATTGCTATCCTTCCTCTATTCCCCCACCCCCTGCTATTCTTCCCCTAGCCTCCTGGCCCCCAGACCCCAGTGTGTGATGTTCCCCTCCCTGTGTCCATGTGTTCTCATTGTTCAACACCCACTTTTGAGTGAGAACATGTAGTGTTTGGTTTTCTGTTCTTGTGTCATTTTGCTGAGAATGATGGTTTCCAGCTTCATCCATGTCCCTGCAAAGGACATGAACTCATCCTTTTTTTATGGCTGCTTAGTATTCCATGGTGTATATGTGCCACATTTTCTTTATCCAGTCTATCATTGATGGGCATTTGGGCTAGTTCCAAGTCTTTGGTATTGTGAACAGTGCTGTAATAAACATACTTGTGCATGTGTCTTTATAATAGAATGATTTATAATCCTTTGGATATATATCCAGTAATGGGATTGCTGGGTCAAATGGTATTTCTATTTCTAGATCCTTGAGACATCGCCACACTGTCTTTCACAATGGTTGAACTAATTTACACTCCCACCAACAGTGTAAAAACATTCCTATTTCCTCACATCCTCTCCAGCATCTGTTATCTCCTGATTTTTTGATGAACAGCATTCTAACTGCTGTGATCACCTAAGGAATTTAAGTCTTGTGGTCCCACTAGAAAGGTTATCCTTAGCGTGGAGAAAAGTGAATCTGGCATTTGTATTAGCCTGATGCCAAAAAATATGCCATTCACATAAGCAGTCCTCTTGATCTGACTGTGAGTTCTCTGGTAACAAGCCCTCATTCAGGTAACTTGCAAATAAAGAACTAACGAGCAAAGAAATTTAGTGGCTGCTCCCTATAGGCCTTTGGTTCTCATTGTAAAGCTCAGCCCTCTACTTGCCAGCCACATCTGTGAGCTCATGTGAATGTGCACCTGTGAATGAGATCCAGTCTCTTCTTATTTATCAAATCAGTTTTAAGTCTGTGGGACTAAGGGACAGAATATACACCTTGGTAAAAATCACCACAGCATTGCTATGTGGTGAGGTCTATCGGTAGGAAATCAGTCACCTTTCCCCAGAGAAGCCTCTGAATCACTGCACATTTTATTCAAACACCCAGATTAAGTACAGACTCACTTCAAAGAAAGAGAAATCATCTGAGAGAGGGTTAGCACAAGATTTCATCACATTAATTGAATTTGGTCCTGATGAGCTGAGCAGAAAAAGTCTGAAGTAATAGACTGAGGCTAAAAGGCATCAGTGGGGCTTCTACAGAAGAAAACAATTACGGGGGATAGGAGGGGAAAAAAAGAGCTGGTTTGCCAATTTGTGATGAATATTAAATGTAGAGTTAAGGAATTATAATTTATTATCTAGGCAATTGGAAGCCATTGGGGTTTGATCAGGGGATATTAAAGCTGAAACCACACACAAACACACGAGATTGTTGTAGGAATACTCTTCAGGGTCCTGTACTTTTCTCCCCAACATTTGCCTGTGACCTGGGTTTGTAGTTCTGTAACTGTTTTGGGGGACAATTGTTGGCACCTTCTTTGGCTTGTAGAGAATCTGACTCAAAATTCATCCTCTTTGGAAATGAACACATAGTAGTTCATTTTAGGCCAAATCGATAATAAAACATTTTAATAATTTATTTTCCAAAAAGAGACAATCCTGGTTCCTCTGAGTTCTCAGCTGAGTTAGTTTTAGAATATCAGTGGGAACTAAAGTGTTCGTAGTCTGTTTGAAGGAAAGGCCAAAGTTTTGTTCGGTCCTTCACAGCTACGTCTTAACTGATTGCTTCAGCTCTTAAACTAACGAAACTCTTTATGCTAACCGCCCCATTCTGCCTGGGTTTTCCAGTTTCTTTCACTTATGACTGTGAAAGCGACTTCATCGAAACCCAGAGAGAAAGAAAAGCGTCCCAGTTAGTAAGTTAAAGGACTAACCTGGATGTTTTAAGAATCAAACCCTTCTGCTATTCATGCCCCCAATGCTCTTTTTTTAAGAAAGCTTTTGTCTTTCCCATCTACCCCACAATTTTTCTTCTAGAAGTAGTAAGTACATTAAGGCATTGCTCATTATGTGAAAAAGTATGCATTCCTTTTGGCTTCAGTTTTCCTATAGAGGCCCCAGGGTGTATTGAACATTATTAGCAATAGCAGTCAAAAGCACATGAACTGTAAAGAATCGTGGCTGCGCCTCTTAGGAGCTTTGTAGCCTCATGCTGCATTTCTAGCGTCTCTCAGCTCAGTACCGTAAACTTAGCATATATGATAAGAGTTAAACTGAGATCAAGCTAACGAGCCTGTTAGCCCCACTACATAAGTTTTTGGTAGAGAGTAGGAACTTAAAACACATTTGATTCTTCTTTGGGTCATAATTAGTTACAATTAAAAGCATATGTGAACAAAAGCTACATTATTAGGCAAAGAATAAAGGATAAATAGGCACTGGTTGCAGTAATTCTGGTCCAAGGAGGTTTCAGAAAATGTTAGTGGTAGAGGTATTTTACATTGATTCATATTTACAGAAAATTATATGTAATTTGAATTATATTCATATTTAGTTACAGAAAATGTATTTTTTATCTTATATAATTTGAACCCAATAATTATTTTGAATATAAACGCACAGGTAATACGATGTCTCAGCTATTTTAAAAATACTTTCAAACATAGTGGGCACAGCAGCTGCTGAAAATGATCAGATTATAGTATTGCAGTCCTACACATTTGGAACAGAGAATTAATTATATTTTAGAAGATTACAGGTCCAATAATAGTGTTCAAATTGCTTGGCTCTTGAAGAAAATGGGAGAGAATACATCTGTCTTGCAATGATGTTTCTAGGTTAGAGCACCAGACAGAGGAATTTAATGTTCTCATTCTGTCTTCTGGGGGGAAAGGAGAGAAGAGGCAGAATAAATGTTTCTAAAGAGGCAGGTGTCATTGGAAAAGAACACTGAACTTCATTTTAGAGTGTCTAGATCTGAAACTCACAGACTTGGAAACTTCTTTTTTTCTCTCTTTAAATGTAGCCGATTCATACTTAAGGGTTTTGTTATGACTATTACCCAAACAATGACCTAGCACATACTGCAAATCTCTGTAACACTAAACGATGAAAATGCTATAGATGAAAAATCAATTATGTCCAGCTAACGCATATAAAATTGATATCTATCATAGAAAAATAATATTTACAAAACCAGAAGATGGAATATGCCATCATTTATGCACCTCTGAGCCTGAGGAATGGTTTCCTTTCCTTGGTTTGAGACCAGTCTACTTTCTTTACAGCTGTTTTACTTGACCGCCTCAAAAGACGTTCTCCATTTTGTGTTAACAATTTTCAGGATAAAGTGTGGGGACGTAAGTGAGAATTAGAGAGCAAGCAGCGTGCTATAATTATTTTAAGTTTCCACTTACCTGTGGTTTATTCCTCAGGTAAAACAGATGAATGAAGCTATCTAAAATTCTGAAACTCAGGTATAGAGTTTCTAGTTCAATCTTGGAGAAAAAAAGATAGAGGCCCATAGGTTCTAGGGGCTTTTGTGGTGACTTAAGTGTTTTGCTACATTTTGAGCACCAGAAACATCCTCTAAATGACCAGCCATTGCAACAAGGCAGTTTAAATTCTTTTCAGGGTGACCCAGGGAGGGGTCAAATATTTACAACAAATCAAAGGTAGGAAGGTAAACATGAAGCATTAAAAATTTTCTGAAACTCCAGGGATGTTATCAGACCCAAATATATAATATAATTGGTATGTTCTTGTTCTAATGCAATTCAAATAGTAAATACATTGCTGTCTACGTTATCACAATATGTGAAGATTTTGAGACCCCAAGAAACAGAAAACGTCTTTAATAAGTATTGTTTTCTATTTTTAGATATAATCTGAAAACTTTCCATAATTCAACACATAAATCACCCTCATTTGCATGGTGCTTTCTAATATCTGATGGAGTTCTTAGAATACTACCAGGAGTTAATACAATTATTTCTGTTATACAGATGTAAGTTTATATTTTATTATAGGTGTTATACAGATGTAAGGGTATATTTTATTATAGGAAGAGAAGAAATTCAAACGTATTGCTGAAGGTTGTCCAGCCAGCATATAAGAGAATAAAAAATATCTTAAATCTACCAATTGTGACTCCAGCTCCTGTAATCAATCTGTGACACTGCCCCATCTCTCACCCTTAAGAGACCAGAAAGAATTTTAGACCATTGAATCTACATTGTGCATTGAGTACAGAAAAGCTGGTTTAGAAATATGTAAACGATTTAGGCTGAAAATTAAATATAATTAAAAATTTAAAAATGAGCTTTACTTTTTCTCTAGATCCATGTCAGAATTGAAGCATGTGGAACAGAATGGAACTTCTGATAAAAAACAATCCCTCTTTGATTTTATTAATTTTTTAAATTTTATTTTACTTTTAGTGATATACACTGTTTGTATATATTTATGTTATTTGCATAGAATGTGCAATGATAGATTATTTAAGATATCCATCATCTTGAACAATTATTATTTCTATTGTGCTGGGAATATTTTAAGTCCTCTCTTTAAGCTGTTTTGAAATATATAATATCGTTGTTAACTATAGTCATCCTACTCTGCTATTGAACATTAGAACTTTTTCCTTCTATCTAACTTTGTATTTGTACCCATTAACCAACCTCTCATTAACACTTCTTCCCCAACCCCAATCACCCTTCCCAACTTCTGGTATCTATCATGCTATTCTTTTTACTCCCAAATTCTCAGTGACATTCTTCTTGTAATATTTTTAAATCAATAGGTTTTTTGGGAACAGGAGGTATTTGGTTACGTGAATAAGTTCTTTAGTGGTGGTTTCTGAGATTTTAGTGCACCCATCACCTGAGCAGTTTACATACCTTAAACCCTTAAATGCATAGTCCTTTGTCTTTCACCCCCCTCCCACCCTGTTCCTGAGTCCTCAAAGTCCACTGTATCATTTTTATGCCTTTGCATCCTCACAGCTTAGTTCCCACTTATAGATGAGAACTTACAACGTGTAGTTTTCCATTCCTGAGTTATTTCACTTAGAATAATGCTCTCTAATTCTATCCAAGTCACTGTGAATGCCTTATTTTGTTCCTTTTTATGGTTGGGTAGTATTCTATGATGTATATATACACTACAGTTTCTTTATCCACTTGTTGATTGAAGGGCATTTGTTCTGGTTCCGTATTTTGTAATTGCAAATTGTGCTGCTGTAAACATGTATGTGCAAGTATCTTTTTCATATACTGACTTATTTTCTTCTGGGTAGACACTCAGTAGTGGGATTGCTGGGTCAAATTGTCATTCTCCTTTTAGTTCTTTAAGAAATCTCCACACTGTTTTCTATAGTGGTTGTACTAGTTTACATTCCCACCAGCAGTGTAAAACTGTTCCCTTTTCACCACATCCATGCCAACATTTATTATTTTTTTATTTTTAAATTATGACCATTCTCGTGGGAGTGAGGTGTTATCTGATTGTGGTTTTGTTTTGCATTTCCCTGATTATTAGTGATGTTGAGCATTTTTTCATGTTTCTTGGCCATTTGTGTATATTCTTTTTCTTTTTGAGATGGAGTCTCCCTGTGTTGCCCAGGCTGGAGTGCAGTGGTGCAATCTCAGCTCACTGCAACCCCTGCATCCCAGGTTCAAGTGATTCTCTTGCCTCAGCCTTGGAGTAGCTGGATTATAGGCATGTACCACCATGCCCTGCTGATTTTTGTATTTTCAGTAGAGGCAGGGTTTTGCTATGTTGGTCAGGCTAGTCTTGAACTCCTGACCTCAAGTGATTTGTCTGCTTAGGCCTTCCAAAGTGCTGGGATTACAGGCATGAGCCACCACACTTAGTTCATTTTTATATATTCTTTTGAGAATTGTTTATTCATGTCCTTTGCCCACTTTTTGATGGGATTGTTTGTTTTTCTTCTTGCTAATTCATCTGAATTCCTTGTAGATTCTAGATATTAGTCATTTGTAAAATGTATAGATTGTGAAGATTTTCTCCCACTCTGTGAGTTGTCTGTTTACTTTGCCGATTGTTCTTTTGCTGTGAAGAAGCTTTTTAGTTTAATTAAGTCCTATCTATTTATCTTTGTTTTTGTTGCATTTGCTTTTGGGTTCTTGGTCATGAAGTCTTTGCTTAAGCCAATGTCTAGATTTAAGTATTTGATCCATCTTGAGTTGATTTTTGTATAAAGTGAGAGATGAGGACCAGGTTTCGTTCTTCTACATGTGGCTTGCCAATGATCCCAGCACTGTTGTTTGTTGAATAGGGTGTCCTTTCCCCACTTTATATTTCTGTTTGCTTCGTTAAAGATCAGTTGGCTGTAAGTATTTGGCTTTATTTTTGGGTTGTCTGCTCTGTTCCATTGGTCTGCATATGACTTTTATATCAGTACCATGCTGTTTTGGTGACTATGGCCTTATACTGTAGTTTGAAGTCAGGTAATGTGATGCCTCTAGATTTCTTGTTTTTCCTTACATGCATTGGCTGTATGGGCTCTTTTGTGGTACCATATGAATTTTAGAATTGTCTTTTCTAGTCTTTTAAAGAATGATAGTGGTATTTTCATGGGAATTGTATTGAATTTGTAGATTGCTTTTGGCAGTGTGAAAATTTTCACAATATTGATTCTACCCATCCACGAACATGGGATGTGTTTCCTTTTGCTTGTGTTGTCTATGACTTCTTTCAACAGTGTTTTCCTTGTAGAGGTCTTTCACCTCCTTGGTTAGGTGTATTCCTAAGTATTTAAATTTTTTGCAGCTATTGTAAAAGGAGTGGAGTTCTTGATTTGATTCTCAGGTTGGTTGCTATTGGTATATAGGAGAGCTACTGATTTATGTACATTAATTTTGTATCTTGAAACTTTGCTGAATTCGTTGATGAGTTCTAGGAGCTTTTTGGAGGAGTCTTTAGGGTCTTCTAGGTATACAATCATATTATCAGCAGAGTGACAGTGTGACTTGCTCTTTTTTATTTTTTGAGGTGGAGTCTTGTTCTTGTCACCCAGACTGGAGTGCAATGGTGTGATCTTGGCTTATTGCAACCTCCACCTCCTAGGTTCAAGTGATTCTCTTGCCACAGCCTCCAGAGTAGCTGGGATTACAGGCTTCCACCACCATGCCTGGCTAATTTTTTGTATTTTTAGTAGAGACGGAGTTTAACCATGTTGGCCAGGCTAGTCTTGAACTCCTGACCTCAGGTGATCTACCCTCTTCAGCCTCCCAAAATGCTGGGATTACAGATGTGAGCCACCTCACCCAGTTTTGACTTCCTATTTGCCAATTTGGATATCTGTCCTTCCTTCCTTCCTTCCGTCCATCCATCCTTCCTTCCTTCCTTCCTCCCTCCCTCCCTCCTTTCCTCCTTCCTTCCTTTTTCCCTCCATTCCCCTTCTTCTTCCCCTTCCCCTACCCTTTCCCCTTCCTTTCATCTCCTTGGTTAGGTATATTCCCAAGTATTTAATTTTTTTGCCGCTATTGTAAAAGGGGTTGAGTTCTTGATTTGATTCTCACTTTGGTTGCTACTGATATATAGGAGAGCTACTGATTTATGTACATTAATTTTGTATCCTGAAACTTCCCTTCCCTCCTTTTTTATTTTACTTTAAGTTCTAGGATACATGTGCCGAATGTGTAGGTTTGCTACATAGGCATACATGTGGCATGGTGGTTTGCTACACGTATCAACCCATCTTCTAGGTTTTAAGCCCTGGATATGTCAGATATTTGTCCCAGTGCTCTCCCTCCCCTTGACCCCACCTCCCGATAGGTGCTGTTATGTGATGTTCCCCTTCCTGTGTCCATGTGTTCTCATTGTTTAACTTCCACTTATAAATGTTCCATGGTATATATGTGCCACATTTTCTTTATCTAGTCTGTCATTGATGAGATGCTCCTTATTTCTTTCTCTTGTTTGATTGCTCTGGCCAGGATTTCCAGTAGTATTTTGAATAGAAATAGCAAAAATGGACATCCTTTTCTTGTTCCAGTTCTTAGGAGGAATGTTTTCAACTTTTCCCCCTTGCAATATGGCTGTGGGTTTGTCATAAAAGGCTTTTATTACCTTAAGGTATGTCATTGATTATGCTGAGGATTTTAATCATAAGGGATGCTGGATGCAACATTCTTGGCTGATAATTATTTTGTTTAAGGAGGCTAAAGATAAGGCCTCAATCCCTTCTAACTTCTAGGGTTTCTGATGAGGAATCTTACATTGATCTGATAGGTTTTCCTTTATAGATTAGCTTATGCTTTTGCCTCACAGCTCTTAAGATTCTTTTCTTCATGACTTTAGATAACCTGGTGACTATGTGCCTAGGCAATGATCTTTTTGTAACAAAATTTCCAGGAGTTCTTTGAGCTTGTTCTATTTAGATATCTAGATCTCCAGCAAGGCCAGGGAAGTTTTCCTTGATTATTCCCTCAAATATGTTTTCCAAACTTTTCTTTTATTTTATTTTTTAAGGAGGAGTCTCTGTTGCCCAGGCTGTGGAGTGCAGTAGCATGATCTTGGCCACTGTGACCTCCACCTCCTGGGTTCAAGGGATTCTCCTGCCTCAGCCTTATGAGTAGCTAGGATTACAGGCATGCACCACCATGCCTGGCTGATTTTTGTATTTTTAGTAAAGATAGGGTTTTTACCATGTTGGTCAGGCTGGTCTCAAACTCCTGACCTCGTGATCTGCCCACCTTGGCCTCCCAAAGTGCTGGGATTAAAGGCGTTAGCCACTGCACCTGGCCTGTTTTACAAACTTTTAGATTTCTCTTCTTCCTCAAGAGCATTTGGTCATTTAACATAATCCAAGACTTCTTGAAGGGTTTTTTCATTTTTTAAACTTCTTTTTAACTTGTCTTTGTTGGACTGAGTTAATTAGAAGACCTTGTCTTTGAGCTCTGAAGTTCTTTCTTCTGCCTGTTCACTTTTATTGCTGAGACTTTCCAGTATATTTTGCATTTCTTTAAGTATGTTCCTCAATGCCAGAAGTTGTGATTGTTTTTTTATTAATGCTATCTGTTTCAGTGAAGATAATTCCCTTCATATTGTATATCATTTTTTTTTGTTTCATTAAGTTGGATTTCATCTTTCTCTGGTGTTTCATTCATTAGCTTAATAATTAACCTGCTGAATTCTTTTTCTGGCAATTCAGAGATTTCATCTTGGTTTGGATCCATTGCTGGTGAAATAGTGTGATCTTTTGGGGGTGTTTAAGAACCTTGTTTTGTCATATTACCAGAATTGTTCTTCTGGTTCCTTTTTATTTGGGTAGACTATATCAGAGGAAAAACCTGGTGCTCAAGGGCTGCCATTCAGATTTTTTTCCCCATGAGATGCCCCTTTGATGGGTTACTATCCCCCTTCTTCTAGGGATGTTGCTTCCTGGGAGCCAAACTGCAGTGATTTTTCTTTTTCTTCTGAATCTAGCCACCCAGTGGAGCCACTGAGCCCTGGGCTGGTACTGAGGAGTGTCTGCACAGAGTCCTGTACTGTAAACCATCTTCAGGTCTCTCAGCCAAGGCTACTAGCATTTCTGGACCAAACTGAGGGTTGGGCTGCTATTTCTCATGGCCCAATAATGAGATGCAGATGAACAGGGGAGGAAGAGAGTTTTTATTTCTGTAACCGGTTACAGCGAGAAGACCTGGAAATTATTGCCAGACCAACTCAAAATTACAAAGTTTTCCAGAGCTTATGTATCTTCTAAGCTATATGTCTATGTGTAAGTGTGCGTTCATTTACAGACATAAGTGGTTAACTTCTTTTAATCTATAACTAAGATCTGAGTCCTGAAGACCTTTTGGAAACTTAGTAAGTTTACTTAATCTAAATGGGTCTAGTTGCTGGAGTGATTACCCTTATCTTGTCTCCGGCTAGATCATGGAGATTTGGTGAGTTCCTTCAGAACTCCAATAAACTTGTGTGGGGAGGCCTGGGGAGTTTCTTAAGATCCCCAATAAAACTTGTTTAATCCTAAACAGGTCCTGTTAAGAATTCCTTCATTATTTTGTCATGCTTTAAGGCCCAGGAAAGCCTAGGCAAAACTCTTGATGGGCTTTCGTTACATTCCAGCCTTTGTATAAGGGCACCAACATTTTTACCTTTTAATATTTAACTTAACCACTCAGTCAGTTCTGAAACAGTTGTGGTAGAGGCCTGCATTAGTGAAACCTGGCCTATCACACCAGCACCTGCTCTGGAGAGGTGTCAGGGGAGTGAAGTGGGCTCTGTGAGAGTCCTTGGTTGTAGTTTTATTTATTGCACTAGTTTTTTGTTAGTTGGCCTCCAGCCAGAAGATGGCACTTTTAAGAGAGCATCAGCTGCAGTAGTATAGGGAGGATCGGGTAGTGGGCGGGGCCCTAGAGCTCCCAAGAGATTCTGTACTTTGTCTTCAGCTACCAGAACAGGTAGAGAAAGACCATCAGGTGGAGGGAAGGTTAGGCATTTTTGAGCTCAGACGCTCCTTGGGCAGGGTTTGCTATGGCTACTATAGGGCTTAGAGGTGTGGTTATCAGGTCAATGGAGTTGTGTTCCCAGAGGATTATGGCTTCTTCTGCTCTGTCATGCAGGTTACCAGGGATGTGGGGGAAAGCAAATAGTTATAGGCCTTACCTAGCCCCTGTGCAGCCAAAAGGCTGGTCTTACTTCCACAGTGCCCCTACCAACATCACTGAGTTAATTTCCATGCATTGGGTGAGAAGGGCTGAGAACTTGCCCCAGGCTACCAGCCTCCTATGGGAGAAAGTAAGCAGGGCTTTCAGGTTTTGCACTTCCCTGCCCGTTGCAGCTTTTGTGCTGTGTCTGCGCTTCCAATTCACCCCCTTCCTCAGGTTCTGTGCAGGCAACTTCACATTTGGTTGAAATTGTTACAGATATTGGCTGGAAGTTTCTTTCTCCCCATGATCTTTTCCTAGCTCCTCTGAAGCCCTCCTCAAGAACCTCTGTGAGACAAAGTCAGAAATGGCTTTCCAGGGAACAAAGAGTGTCTGCAGCTCTATTCCCACTGTGTCTTTTACCCCTGTATTTTACTCGGCTCTCAAATTTGTCTCAGCTCCAGGTAAGGTGAAATCCTTCTGTGATATGGACCTTCTGGTTCCCTAGTGAGGGTGTGTGTTTGGGGGTGGATGATCCCTCTTTGACACTTTGACACTTTGGACACTCAGTATTTTTGGGTATCTCCAGGGGTCTGCAGCAGCAATCTGCTTCCTTCAAAGGGTCTGTGGCTTCTCTTGGCTTTCCTGGTATGTTCTTATGGTAGTTCTTGGAGCAAAAGTTCACGATGAAAGTCTCTACACACTGCTGTCCTTGTCAGAGTGGGAGCTGCAAGTTAGTCCTTCTCCAATCTGCCATTTTCCCCCACCCCGTACATCACTTTATTCTCTGTCTGTAAGTAAAACTTTTTTAACTCACATATATGAGTGACAACATGCAACAGTTGTCTCTCTGTGTCTGGCTTAATTTACTTAACATAATGACCTCCAGTTGTACCACGTTACTGCAAGTGACTTAATTTCATTTTTTCCCCCTATGGCAAGTAGTATTGCATTGTGTATATATAGCAATTTTTTTTTGTTGTTCATTCATCCATTGATGGACACTTAGGTTGATTTCACATCATTGCTATTGCAAATAGTAAACATAGGGGTACATGTATCCCTTTAATATACTGGTTTCCTTTCCTTTGGATAAATACCTAGTTGTAAGATTCCTGCATCACATTGCATCACATGGTAGTTCTATTTTTAGTTTTTTGAGAAAACTTTATACTGTTTTTTGTGGGGGGGGAGGGGGTGGTCTTTTTGATAATAACCATTCTAGCTGGGTAAGCCAGTATCTTACTGTGGTTTTGATTTGCATTCCCTGATGATTAATGATGTTGAGCATATTTTACATACTTATTGGCCATTTGCACGTCTTCTTTTGAAAAACATCTGTTCAGATTCTTTGCCTACTTTTTAATGGGACTGTTTGTTTTTGCTATTGAGTTGAGTTCCTTGTGTATTCTGGGTGTTAGTCCTTTGTTGGATGAATAGTGTGCCAAGACTTTCTCTCATTCTATAGGCTGTCTCTTCACTCTTGATTGTTTCCTTTGCTGTGCAGAAACTTTTTACTTTATTGCAGCTCCATTTCTCTGTTTTTTATTTTTGCTACTTGTGCTTTTGGGGTTTAACCATGAAGCGATTGCCTAGACCAATGTCATGGAGTGTTTCCCTTATGTTTAGTTCTAGTAACTTTATAGTTTCGGGTTTTACATTTAAGTATTTAATACATTTTAAGTTGATTTTTGTATGTGTTGAGAATTAGGGCTCTAGTTTTATTTTACTGCATATGGATATTCCGTTTTCCCAACACTATTTGTTAAAGAGGGTATCTTTTTCCCAATGTATGTTTTTGATGCCTTTGTTAAAAATCAGTTGGCTGTAAATACATGGATTTATTTCTGGTTCTCTTTTATTTTCTGTCAGTCTATGTAACTATTTTAATACCAGTACTATGCTATTTTGTTTGCTATAGCTTTGGAATATATTTGAAATAAGGTAGTGTGATGTCTCCAGCTTTGTTCTTTCTTCTCATGATTCATTTTTTGGTTTCATGTGGCATTACTTTTTCTGTTTCTGTGAAAAATGACATTGGCATTTAGATAGGCATTGTATTGAATTTGTAGTTGCTTTAGGTAATATGATCATTTTAATGACATTAATTGTTTTAATTCATGAGTGTGGGTGACTTTCTATTTCTGTCCTCCTCAATTTCTTTCACCAGTGTTTTGAGATTTTCCTTGCAGAAATCTTTTATCTCATTGGTTAAATTTATTTCTAAGTATTTTCTTTCCTTTTAGCTATTACTTACTGATTTCTTTTTTCAGCTAATTTGTTATTGGTTTCTAGAAATATTACTGATTTTTTATATTGATTTTGTATCCTGTAACTACCGAGTTTCTTTATTAGATCTAAGAGGTTTTCTTGTGGTGTCTTTTGACTTTTCTAAATATAAGAACATGTTATCTGCAAGTAAGGACAATTTGACTTCCTCTTTTATAATTTATTTATTTTCAAGTTATTTGTATATTTTCCTAATTGCTCTGGGTAAAACATCCAGTACTATGTTGAATAGGACTGTTGAAAGTGGGTATTCTTATCTAGTTCTAATTCTTAGAGGAAAGGCTTTCAGATTTTCCCCAATCTGTGTTATGATTTCTGTGGCCCCCTCTCCACGTTTAATAAGCAGGTTTCAGTTTTCAATCAGTCCACTTTGTACATCAATGTATATAATAAGCTCATTGTATGTGATGCTTCATAACTTGTATTTCACTTGGAATAAAATATTCCTTAATTAGATAATAAACATTCAAATTAGTATAATAAGCTTGTTATAAGCCTTTAATGGGGTAATGGTATTTGCTTTATTTTCTAAGTCTCCAAATCCAAATCCAGAATGAGTGTCTCTCTTATTCAAGTGTCATTTTTAGCCACCTTGGAACAAAGTAAGGATAATGGCCAGTGTAATCCACTTGCTAGCTTTAAGTCTTCCAGGATCCTTTCAGTAAATATATTTTGGGTTGAATTGTGTCCTTCCAATAGATATGTTGAAGTCCTAACCTCAGAATCCTCAGAAGTTGACCTTGATTGGAAATAGGGTCATTGCAGTTGTAATTAGTTAAGATGAGATCATACTGGAACATGGTGAATTCTTGATTCAACATGACTAGTGTCCTTGTAAGTACAGCAGAGACAAATGAATAGAGAGCTAATGAAGGCTTCCATTTGTTTATTCTAGTCCTTTTCTGAATTCAGAATAAAATTTTATGATAGGCATAGACCTATCCCACTTTGATTATCCCTTTTCAGGTCCATAAAATATTCTGTTACTTACTGTCTCATACATGGACACCTTGTTATATTTCAGTTTTTATAAGGCTAATTTTTTGGACCAAATTGCTAATCCATACTCTGCTGCCTAAGAATTGTGTATACTATATTATTGTTTTTATTATCTAGTTTCTGATGATGAGATACAGTGTAAATCCTGCCAGTGAGCAGATTTATCTTTTTCTTTTTTAAAGTGCAATTATAGACCAGTCACAGTGTTGCTACCACTGAAGTTGAGTGTCACCTTTCTATGCTAGACATCGTGTAGAGTAGATATGGTGCTGCTAGTTTAGCATCCTCTGATAACTAGTAATAGGGAAGGGTCCATTTGTCTATGGGGTAAATAACTCCTTAGGGAGATTAATATGTGGCCAAAGACATGGCTGGCCTTTTCATGTACTCTATGGATACCTCCAGTTTTCCCCTTCTCCTATTCTTGAATATGCCATCTCCATTTAACCGGGAACACTTATGTGCATTTATCTTTCTGTTGGAATGCTCTTCTCATATGACCCATAATAATATGCATATTTCAGGTGTCAAAATAATTTTACATACTTTCCTAAGAGAAGCAGCCTAAATTCATGCTTGACATGCCAATGATTGGCTTTCAAAAGACATGAAACTGGAGGCCTCCTACAATAATTGTCTATACTAAAATCCTCATGGTTGCCTCAGTATAGTAGTAGTAATGGAATCTGGCCTAAAGCTCCCGTCATTGTGATTGCATGTTGACATTTCTAATAATATATGAGAATAGTGGTTTTAGGATTCCAAAGGTTTCAGCAGGGCAATGGCTCTTTGAAGCTCCAAGAGCATCTGCTGTTGTTCAGAGCCGCTGTTGTTAGCAGTTCAGAACTCCATTCAAACTCAGCATTTCCTTATTCCCTGGCAGTTCTGCAAATGCAGAATAATAACATTTCCAGATGTAATATGTAATTTATATATATATATATATATATATATATATATATATATATATATATATAGTTGCATTTTAGGTTTTGGGGTACATGTGAAGAACATGCAAGATTGTTGCATAGGTACACACATGGCAATGTGGTTTCCTGCCTTTCTTCCTATTACCTATATCTGGCATTTCTCCCCATGTTATCCTTCCCCAACTCCCCATCCCCCACTGTCCCTCCCTTAGTTCTCCCCTACAGACCCCAGTGCATGATGCTCCCCTCCCTGTGTCCATGTGTTGTTCTCAGTGTTCAACACCTGCCTGTGAGTGAGAACATGGGGTGTCTGATTTTCTGTTCTTGTGTCAGTTTGCTGAGAATGATGGTTTCCAGGTTCATCCATGTCCCTTCAAAGGACACAAACTCATTGTTTTTGATGGCTGTGTAGTATTCCGTGGTGTATATGTGCCACATTTTCCCTGTCCAGTCTAACATCGATGGGCATTTGGGTTGGTTCCAAGTCTTTGCTATTGTAAACAGTGCTGCAGTGAACACTCGTGTGCATGTGTCTTTATAATAGAATGATTTATAATCCTTTGGATATATACCCAGTAATGGGATTGCTGGGTCAAATGGAATTTCTATTTCTAGGTCCTTGAGGAGTCGCCACACTGTCTTCTGCAATGGTTGAACTAGTTTACGCTCCCACCAACAGTGTAAAAGTGTTCCTATTTCTCCACATCCTCTCCAGCATCTGTTGTTTCCAGATTTTTTAATGATCGCCATTCTAACTGGTGTGAGATGGTATCTCAATGTGGTTTTGATTTGCATTTTTCTAATGACCAGTTTTTCTTATGACCAGTTTTTCGTATGTTTCCTGGCCTCATATATGTCTTCTTTTTGTAAATTGTCTGTTCATATCCTTCGCCCACTTTTGAATGGGCTTGTATCTTTCTTGTAAATCTGTTTTAGTTCTTTGTATATTCTGGATATTAGCCCTTTGTCAGATGGGTAGATTGCAAAAACGTTTTCCCATTCTGTTGGTTGCTGATTCACTCTAATAACTGTTTCTTTTGCTGTGCAGAAGCTCTGGAGTTTGATTAGGTCCCATTTGTCTATTTTGGCTTTTGTTGCCCATGCTTTTGGTGCTTAAGTCATGAAGTCCTTGCCTATGCCTATGTCCTGAATGATTTTACCTAGATTTTCTTCTAGGGTTATCGTGTTAGACCTTATGTTTAAGTCTTTAATCCATCTGGAGTTAATTTTAGTGTAAGGTGTCAGGAAGGGGTTCAGTTTCTGCTTTCTGCAGGTGGCTAGCCAGTTTTCCCAACACCATTTATTAAACAGGGAATCCTTTCCCCATTGCTTGTTTTTATAAGGTTTGTCAAAGATCAGATGGTTGTAGATGTGTT
This sequence comes from Saimiri boliviensis, assembly GCF_048565385.1. NCBI lineage: Eukaryota > Metazoa > Chordata > Mammalia > Primates > Cebidae > Saimiri > Saimiri boliviensis. The sequence goes on along the minus strand of NC_133450.1, from coordinate 197,540,947 downwards.
GCGTTGCCTCTGAGTTCTCTGTTCTGTTCCATTGGTCTATATTTCTGTTCTGGTACCAGTACCATGCTGTTTTGATTACTGTAGCCTTGTGGTACAGTTTGAAGTCAGGTAGTATGATGCCTCCACCTTTGTTCTTTTTGCTTAGAATTGACTTGGCTATGCGGGCTCTCTTTTGGTTACATATGAAGTTTAAGGTGGTTTTTTTCAGTTCTGTAAAGGTCATTGGTAGCTTGATGCAGATAGTGTTGAATCTATAAATTACTTTGGGCTGTATGTCCAGTTTCACAATATTGATTCTTCCTAACCATGAGCATGGAATGTTTCTTCATCTGTTTGTGTCCTCTCTTATTTCATTGCACAGTGGTTTGTAGTTCTCCTTGAAGAGGTCCTTTACATTCTTTGTTAGTTGTATTCCTAGGTATTTTATTCTCTTTGTAGGAATTGTGAATGGCAGTTCATTCTTGATTTGGCTCTCTTTAAGTCTGTTATTGTTGTATAGGAATGCTTGTGATTTTTGCACATTGATTTTTGTATCCTGAAACTTTGCTGAAGTTGCTTATCAGTTTCAGGAGATTTTGGGCTGAGACGATGGGGTCTTCTAAATATACAATCATGTCATCTGCAAATAGAGACAATTTGACTTCCTCCTTTCCTAATCGAATACGCTTTATTTCTTTTTCTTGCCTGATTGATCTGGCTAGAACTTCCAATACTATATTGAATAGGAGTGGTGAGAGAGGGCATCCTTGTCTAGTGCCAGGTTTCAAAGGGAATGCTTCCAGTTTTTGCCCATTCAGTATGATATTGGCTGTTGGTTTGTCATAAATAGCTTTTATTATTTTGATATACGTTCAGTCAATACCTAGTTTATTGAGAGTTTTTAGCATAAAGGCTTTTGAATTTTTTCAAAGGCCTTCTCTGCATCAATTAAGATAATCATGTGGTTTTTGTCTTTGGTTCTGTCTATGTGGTGAATTACGTTTACAGGCTTGTGCATGTTGAACCAGCCTTGTATCCCTGGGATGAAGCCTACTTGATCGTGATGGATAAGCTTTTTGATGTTCTGTTGCAATCAGTTTGCCAGTATTTTATTGAAGATTTTTGCATCTGTGTTTATCGTAGATATTGGCCTGAAGTTTTCTTTTCTTATTGAGTCTCTATGAGGTTTTGGTATCAGGATGATGTTGGTCTTATAAAATGATTTGGAAAGGATTCCCTCTTTTTGGATTGTTTGGAATAGTTTCAGAAGGAATGTTACCAGCTCCTCTTTGTATGTCTGGTAGAATTCAGCTGTGAACCCATTTAAACCTTGGCTTTTTTTTTTGGAGGGTAGGCTATTAATTGCTGCCTCAACTTCAGCCCTTGTTCTTGGTCTGTTCAAGGTTTTGACTTCTTCCTGGTTTAGGCTTGGGAGGATGCAAGTGTCCAGGAATTTATCCATTTCTTCCAGGTTTACTGGTTTATGTGCATAGAGTTGTTTGTAGTAATCTCTGATGGTGGTTTGTATTTCTGTGGAATCTGTGGTGTATCCCTTTATTGTTTTTTATTGCATCTATTTGATTATTCTCTCTTTTCTTTTTTATTAATCTGGCTAGTGGTCTATTTTGTTGATCTTTTCAAAAAACCAGTTCTAGGATTTATTGATTGTTACATATGTTTTATTCACAAATCAATTACTCAAATCAATTTTTTTGTCTCTTGTTTTTATATTGGAGCTCACAGAATAGTAAGTTATTTTTGATTGTTTGAGAAATGTCTCCTAGTGATTTCAGCTCAAATAATTTCTAAAAATTCTCAAGAAAACTACAGCTAGTGTTTGACTCTGTATTTTAGAAAGCATAATCAATCATTCCCTTGTGGTTATTATATTTACCATCATTTGTAATTCAGTTTGACATTCAAATTAAAACAGAGTTACAGTAGCAAAATAATGAATAACAGTAATTTTCAATGAAATATAATGTCTCCTCCCTATAATGTGAAATAAATAAGACAGTTTAAATGTCCTCTGGGAACATAGTAATTATGCATTGGTATCATCCTTATTGACTTTGAGATTGTTTTGAAATATAAATAGAAGGTAATATATTAGTTAAATATATCACAACATACCAATCTCCCTAGCTTCATGCACGTCTTGGATTGTTAACGTGACATTAGGTATGGCTGAGGTTATTGTAGTGACCATGTTATTTAGTCCAAGTAGTTAACATTTAACCTCCAGGATCCATTGACTGCAGGCCATTTTGTATGATTATAAAAGAAAATTGCACTAATACACATATCCTTAATTAAGGCCAAAATTTCTTGATGAACTCTAGGTATCCTGTATAGCCATTTAAGTGTGTTCAGATAACTCTAAATGCTCCCCTGTAGCATACTACATTAAAAAAGAATGAAGATTTGCATAATCTGATCATTTGGGAAGGGAAATATCCTCCATTCAGACATAAGATACATTTCAGAAATACTTTCTGGTATAGGTGATACAACAAACATATATAACTTTCATTCTAAAATGCGTACCTTAAGCATAATTTTAAATTTTAATCTTTCTGCAATTGTATCAGTTGATTCCCCTAAATACATTACACTTTATTTATTAGTATGTTTCATTTTAGCACATTGTGCAGTAGTGTCCAGAAATTCCATTAAAGTTTTCACGGTACCTCCAGGCAGTTTTATGTATCAATTCAAAATGCTTTAGGTCCCCTGATGGGGTTGCAATAAATAAACCTGGCCATGCCCTGACACAGAATAATAATTTCATACTTTATCTCATACAATTTTATTTGGCACTGGTTCTGGAGGAATTTAGAATTTTCTATGAATCATCATCGTGCGTTTTAAATTCATCTGGCCTGAAATAAATTGAGGCAGTCTGTTGCACTCATTGCAGACTAAGGAGATGCTATGGCAGCTAGATCATCTGTTTCTCTCATAGTGATCTATTAAAATTTTAGTAGATTTACTCAACGTTTTAGTTCAATTTCTACTGCTCTCACAGAGTATCACAGACTGGGCAACTTATAAAGGACAGAACTCTATTTGGCTGACAGTTCTGGAGGCTGAGAAGTCTAAGAGCGTGGTGATGGCATCAGATGAGGGTCACTCCATGGCAGAAGGGAAGAAGGGCAGAAAGGCAGAAGAGCAGAAGGGCAAGTGAGCTTGCAAGACAGATAGAGAAGAGGGCTAAACTCATCCATTTTGTCAGAAACCCATTCATGCAATAACCAATCCACTCTTGAAATAATAATAATGTTAAGCCATTCATGAAGGCAGGGCCTTTATGACCTAATCACATTTCAAAGGCTCTACTTCCCAGTATCATCACAGTGGCAATCGAATTTCAACATGAGTTTTGGAGGAGATATACAAAATAGAGTACCATCTATCTGGCCAATTGGCATTATATTTTCACAGCTTTATTGAGGTATAACTGACAAATAAAAATTGTATATGTTCAGTGTATACAGTGTGTATTAGTCTGTTTTCACACTGCTGTAAAGAACTACAAGAGACTGGGTAATTTATAAAGAAAAGAATTAATTAAACTGTGAGTTATTTAATTAACTCAGTTTCACATGGCTGGGGAGGCCTCAGGAAACTTACAATCATGACAGAAGGTGAAGGGGAAACAAGGCATATCTGGTGGCAGGAGAGACAAAGAGAGAAAGAGAGAGAGAGGGTGAGAGAAAGAGAGCAAGGGGAAGTGCCACATAGTTTTAAATAATCAGATCTCATGAGAACTTACTATCTTAAGAACAGCAAGGGGGACATCTGCCCCCACAATCCAGTCACCTCCCACTAGGCTTCTCCTCTGACATGTGGGGATTACAATTCCAGATGAGATTTGGGTGAGGACACAGAGCCAAACCATATCATCATGTAACTTTTTGATATACATATATATAGATGGGTCAAACGATTAAAACAATCAAGATAATTAACATATTTACAACCTCACAAAGTTATCTTTATTTTTGTGTTGAGAACATTTAAAACCTAATCTCAGCAAACTTTAAGCATACAATATAGTATTATAAACTATAGGTACTATAATGTACATTAGATCTCTGGAACTTATTCATCCTGCGTAATTGAAACTTTTTACACTTTGACAAACATCTCATTTTCCCTTTTCCACAGCCCCTGATCACCACCAATCTACTCTATTTCTATGAGTTCAACTTTTTCGGATTTTATATATATAAGTGAGATCATGCAGTATTTGTCTTTTTTTTTTAACCTGGCTTATTTCACTTAGCATAATGTTCTCCAGAATTATCCATGGTTTTGCAAATAACAAGATTTTCTTTTTTATAAGGCTTAATAATATTTCATTTTGTGTTTATGTATATATATCAATATCATATATTCTTTATACATTCAACTCTCAGTGAAAACTTATGATGATTTTATATCTTGGCTATTGTGAACAAATATGCTGCAGTGAACATGAGAATGCTGATAGCTCTTTGAGATACTGATTTCATTTCCTTTGAATATTCCTCAGACGTGGGATTACTGGATCATATAGTAATTCTATTTTCAGTTTTTGAGAAAGCTTTATACCATAGTGGCTGTACCAATTTACATTCTCACCAACAACATGCAAGAGCTTCTTTTTCTCCACATCCTCACCAATACTTATTATCTTTTGTCTTTTTGATAATAGACATTGTAATAGGTGGAGGTGATATTTTATTGTTGTTTTAATTTGTATTCTCCTGATGATTAGTGATGTTGAGTTTTTTCTTATACCTGTTGGCCATTTGTATGTGTATTCTGGTCCTTTGCAAATTTTTTGAAGGAGGGTTAGTTATAATTATTATTTATTATTGGGTTGTTTGAGTTCCTAATATATTTAAAATATCAACTCCTTATCAGATGTATGGTGCTTTGGTTTGAATGTTTGTTCCCTCTGTAACTCATGTTGAAACTTAATCCCCAATGTGGCAGTAATAAGAAGAAGGGCCTTTAAGAGGTGCTTGGATATTAGAGCAATCCATTCATGGATTAATAAATTAATAGACTAATGGGTTAATGAATTAATGGGCTACCATGGGATGACACTGGTGGCTTTATAAAAAGAGGAAGAGAGAACTGAGCTAGCATGCTCAGTCCCCTCACCATGTAATGCCCTATACCACCTGGGGACCCTGCAGAGTGTCCCCACTAGTAACAAGGTCCTCACCAGGTGTGGCACGTTGATGCTGGACATCTCAGTCTCCATAACTGTAAAGCATACATTTTTTTTATTTAGAAATTTATCAGTGTTAGGTATTCTAAGTAACAGAAAATGAATTCAGACATATGGTTTGTGAATAGTTTCTCCCATTTCATAAGCTGTCTCTCCACTGTTGATTGTTTTTTATACAGAGATTTTTAGTTTGCTGCAATCCCGTTTGTCTGCTTTTGCTTTTGTTCCATGTGCTTTTTGGTTCGTTAAAAATATCATTGCCCAGACCAGTGTCAAGAAGCTTTTCACCTGTTTTCTTCTAGAAGTTTTATAGTTTCAGGTCTTACATTTAAATATTTAATTCATTTTGAATTAATTTTTGTATACTGTTTGAGATAAGACTCCAATTTTATTCTTCTGTTATAGCTATCAAGTCTTCTCAGCACCATTTATTTAAGAGATTGCCCTTTCCCTATTATGTGTTCTTGGCAACCTTGTCAAAGATCAATTTAGTATAAATACATAGATTTATTTCTGGGCTCTCTATTGTATTCCATTGATATATATTCAGGGTTTTTTTTTTTGTTGTTTTGTTTTGTTTTTTGATGCCAGTACCATGCTTTTTTGATTGCTATTGCTTTGTACCATATTTTGAAATCAGATGGTGAAATATACCCAGTTTTGTTTTTCTTGCTCTACATTGCTTTGACTATTGAGACCATTTGTGGTTCCATAATAATTTTAGAATTGTTTTTCTATTTCTGTGAAAAGTGCCCATGGGATTCTGATAGTAGTTGAATCTGTAGATTACTTTGGGTATTATAGAGAGTGTAGCAATATTATTTATTGTAATATATGAGCATGGGATATATTTCCATTTATTTGTGTCTTCTCTAAAAATCTTTCCTCAATGTCTTATATTATGTTGGTGCAAAAGTAATTGTGGGTGTTGCTATTACTTTTAATGGCAACAACCGCAATTACTTATGGAACAATGTATAGTGTAAAGATCTTTCATCTCCTTGGCTAAATTTATTCCTATGTATTTTTTGTGTTATTGCAAATTGAATTTTTTTCTTAATTTCTTTTTCTCATAGTTCATTATTAGTTTATAAAAACACAAGTGAACTTTACATGTTGTTTTGTGTCTTGCTACTTTACTAAATTCGGTTATTAGTTCTAACAATAATTTGATAGTGCCTCCAGGGTTTTCTATACATAAGAATATGTCACCTGCAAGCAAATATTATTTTACTTTTTTCTTCCTCATTTGGATGTCTATGCCTTTTGTTTCTCTCTATCTCTGTTTTTTTTTTTTCATAAATGCCCTGGCTAGACTACAGGATGATATTAAATAGAAGTGATGAGAGTAAGCATAGTTGTGTTGTTTCTTGTCTTGCAGAAAAAGCTCTCAGCTTTATACCATCAAGAATCATATTAGCTATAGGCTTGTCATAAATCGTTTTTATTATGTTGAAATACATTCCTTCTACACCTCATTTGTTGAGTTATTTTTTAATCATAAAAATATATTGAATCTTGTAAAATGCTTTCTTATATCTATTGAAATGCTTCTTATGATTTTTATTCTTTATCCTGTTAATATGATATATCATATTTATTGATTTGCATATGTTGACCCATACTTGCATCCCAAGGATAAATCCATTTGGTCATGGTGTATGATTCTTTTAATGTATTGTTAAACTTAGTTTAGTATTTTATTGAGAACTTTGTGGCTGTGTTCATCAGGGAAATTGGTTTGTAGTTTTCTTTTCTAGTAATAATAAAAATCAAGCAGAAATACATGAAATAAAAATTACAAAATAATAGAACAGATTAACAAAACTAGAAACTGGCATTTCACTGAAGAAAAGAGAGAGAATAAATTTAAAAAATTACAAATTAAAAAGGAGAAAGTAAAACTGATACCACAGAAATACAAAGAATTATGAGACTACTGTGAACAATTATATACCATAAATTGAATAACCTAAAAGAAATGGATACATTTCTAGAAACATATAACCTACTAAGACAATCATGAAGAAATAAAAAATCAGAATAGGCCAATACCAAGTAAGGAATACCAAGTAGAGAGAATGAATCAGTAATAAGAAACCTCCCCCAAAAGAAAACCCATGTCTTGATGGCATCATTGGGCAATTCTAGCAGACATTTAAAGATAAATTGATGCCAATCATTTTTGAAATTTTCTGAAAACTTAGAAGAGATAACTTATTTTATGAAACCATACTTTATCTTTCAGTTATGAAACACCAAGATATATATCAACAGACTTTGGTCTCAATAGAGCCAAGGCTCAAGTTTGATTACAGATTTTTTATACCCCACTGGCCAGTAGCTAAAATCTGGCATGTAAAAAATTAAGCCCCATACAAAGTATGATTGTAAACAAATTAGTACAGGATGCCTCTAGGGGAGTTTTGGACTTCAGCTAGCACATTTTTAAGGATAAGCCGGGACATTTCATCCTTCTCTTGACCAAATACCAGTCCCCGATTTCCAGGTGATTGTGGAGATAAACATACAGCTAGCACACTCCTTTAGCTCATCTTTACACAGTCAAAGTTAGGTTTTTTGTCCAGGCTCCAACAGCTACTCTACAGCTAAGGTAATATAAATAACTGCATATTTTCATTAGTTTTCTATACAATAAATTGAAGTAGGCTGGAAGTTCAAATTTTTTGCCATGCTTGATTGATTTTTTTACCTATGGACAGTAGAAATAACAACAAATTGGTTTGGTGAACTTCCACATAGTAGTACGTCTCTGTCTTTGAAACCACTTAAATGACTTTTGGGTACTACTTTTACTTTCTTTTTGTATTCTCTACTTCCCGCCCCCGACCCCCACCACATGTTTTGTTCTATATCTTCCTCTTTTAAAAATTATTTATTTTTTGAGACAGGATCTCACTCTGTCACCCAGGCTGGAGTGCAGTGGCAACATCTCGGCTCACTGCAACCTCCACCTCCCAGGCTCAAGCAATTTGTATGCCTCACTTCTTGAGCAGCTGGGATTACAGGCACCCACCACCATGCCTGGCTAATTTTTTTTTTTTTTGTATTTTTGGTAGAGGTGGGGTTTCACTATGTTGCCCAGGCTGGTCTTGAACTCCTGAGCTCAGATATCTACCCACCTCAGCCTCCCAAAGTGCTGGGATTACAAATGTGAGCCACCATGCCTGGCTATGCTCTATCTTCCTCTTTTTAAAAATAACCTACCACTTCTGCTAGTGTTTGAGTGATGATCAAGATGTGAAAGGAATAATCTAGCTTCTTATTAATACTCAAGTTAAGAAGTACCATCAGAGAAACACATTGCTTAGATTATTTACTTCAAATTAAAATTAAAACATCAGTCAGATAGCTTTTTTTTTTTTTTTTGAGATGGAGTCTCACTCTGTTGCCAGGCTGGAGTGCATTGGCACGATCTTGGCTCACTGCAATCTCTGCCTCCCAGGATCAAGTGATTCTCCTGCCTCAGCCTCCTGAGTAGCTGTGACTACAGGCGTGCCACCAGGCCCAGCTAATTTTTATATTTTTAGTAGAGATAGGATTTCACTATGTTGGCCAGGATGGTCTCAATCTCTTGACCTCATGATTTCCCTGCACTGGCCTCCCAAAGTGCTGGGATTACAGGCATGAGCCACTGTACCCGGCCGGTCGGATAGCTTTTTAACCTCCCCTCCAATTAATCTATCTTTGACTAAGAAATAAGGCAGGAAAAGACACAGGATGAGAACACCAAAATTATTCTAGTGTCTGAATTGACATAGTGGAACATTCTGAGAAAATTAAGCTAGTAATGTTTTAAGAAATTAATCAGTCTAACATTTATCGGACATATATCTGTGATACAGTGATATGAGCACAACTCGCAGCATGTCTGAAGATCAATAAATCATCATAATTTTTGCCAAATACTGTAGCATTTGCTTCTCTGAATAGAATATGCAAGCTGAGAGACGAGTCAGAATTCTCAAGATAATTACAGAAATCATTTTCAGGGTTTTTCATAAATCAATTTTATAATAAAATGCAACCATTTTATATGTATAAAAAAAAGAAAAGAAATTAATCAGGAGACGAACTGAAGATATATAGAGAGCAATATTGTGGGTCTTCACATACCATACTCTGGTATAAATATATGCAGTTTTGCTCTTAAGCTGTTTGATGATGAGGCTTATAAAGCATTAAGTTCTAATGAACTTTTTTGTGACCATTTAGCATTACTAGGCACATTAAAGTAGGGGAGAGGAAATTACTCTAGAAGCATAATAACATTGTACTTATACATCATTTTCTACCAGTCATAAAATTATATTATATTCACTACTTTATAGGTCTGTTTATCTCACTGCGTTCAGATTTCCTTGAGAGGGATTGTAGCAATTTCATTCTCTTGAAGATAATAGATACTCAAAAATGTTTCTTATATGCCATAATGGGTATGAACATATTTTATGAACTTCAGGATGCTGCTAGGTATTACTGTTAAGAAGTAAAGCGTAAGAAATGAAGATAAAAGTAATGTTTTACTAAAATTATCTCTTGGGGCTCATAAAAATTTGTCAAAATGTAAATCAATAAAATAGAGTGGATATTTATAAAAAGAAAGCATTCTATGTTTGGGGAGGAAAAATATACGACTCATATATTTTATTTTTATCATTTTATTGATGGAGATGTTTAAGTTTATATTTCATGTGCCAATTTTTGTTCTAAAATGTTGATGTAAATGTAGTCCCCATTAAAGTAATGGAGTTTTCTAACATTTTATTTAAACTATATTTATTGGAAAAAATGTTGTTACTTCAGTAGTTTTGTAAGAAGTATTATTTATTTTCTCATATAGCTAATGTGGCCATTGCATGTCATGAGTACTTAATGCAATTATTTTTCTAGCCCTCAGTTCTTTACAAAATGCTAAATCAGACACTGGATATCTAGTACTTAGAAAACGGCTGGTACATATTAGTTTCCAGTACATATTTTTTGGCAAAACTAATTTAAAAAGTAAGACACTAGAAAAAAACTTCTCAAAATTTAAAACCCAGGTTTTTACATAGAAAAAATGTTTTAAAATACATCTTAAAATTTTAAAAGTCTTTAATTGATCATCGTATTTAACAACAAAATAATTGGAATAAATTAATTTAAAGAAAAATATATTTACCACGATCATATGGTCAAGTGTTAGAAAATTCCTACTATTATTTTAATTATTATTAGTATATAATCTATGAAAACATTATAAATATATTTCAAATTTTGATTATTAAACATGAAAGTAAATTTTTTAGAAGGGTATCTTTTTTTGATTGTCAGCCTCTCTTTATGTTTATATTTTTGTGAGAGGGACTTTTGCTCTTGTTGTCCAGGCTGGAATGCAGTGGCTCACTGCAACCTCCAACTCCCAGGATCAAGGCTGATTCTCCCACCTCAGCCTCCTTAGTAGCTGGGATTACAAGTGCCCACCACCATACCTGGCTAATTTTTGTATTTTTAGTGGAGATCGGGTTTCACCACATGGGCCAGGCTTTTCTTGAACTCCTGATCTCAGGTGATCCACCTGCCTTGGCCTCCTGGAGTGCTGGGATTACAGGCATGAGCCACCGTGCCCGGCCAACCCTCTATTTAATGTGTAATCAGATGTGGTAAAATAGCAGAGTATTGTGGTAAGATCATTTGTTTCATTTTTTAAACAAAATTGCTGTTTTTTCAGCTGCGCACAGTGGCTTGTGCCTGTAATCCCAGCACTTTGGGAAGCTGAAGTGGGTGGATCACTTAAGGTCAGGAGTTCAAGACCAGCCTGGCCAACATGGCAAGACCCCGACTCTACTAAAAATACAAAAATTACCCAGACATGGTGGTGGGTGCCTGTAGTCTCAGCTAGTCTGGAAGCTGAGGCAGGAGAATCACTTGAACCTGGAAAACGGAGGTTGCAGTGAGCTGAGATTGTGCCACTGTACTCCAGCCTGAGCAACAGAGTGAGAGTTGGTCTCAAAAATAAATAAATAAATAAATAAATCGATGAATAATAATTGTACATATTTGTAGGGTAATAATGATGTTTCATTACATAGAATGTATATTGATCAGATGAGGGTTTTTAGCATATTAATTATCTCAAACATTTATCATTTCTTTATTTTGGAAATGTGTTACTTAGAATATTAGGCTTTGTAGTTGTTACTAATTGAAATATTAACCGTGGTTTTGTGACTTTGAACACTATTTCATTGCTATATCTCAATTTACTCACTTATAGAAAATGGAATATTAGCTGACTTCTATGGCATTTTTGGTCTCAAAACTTCTGTGATACTGCAATTAAAAAAATAAGAATCCTAGATATATTTTAATTTCTATTTAATGTTATTTTGGAATAATTTTAGGTTTATAGACAGTTTGCAAACATAGTACAGAGAGTTCCTGTACTTATTATCTTGACTATTAAACTTTTGTAATCGTGACATATTTACTACTGTGTGACTTTGAAACATTATTTAATAACTTCATACCTCAGTTTACTAATCTATAAAAAGATAAATCTTACTATATGACTTCTGTAGAATTTTTCAGCTTTAAGATATCATGATTTTAAATATACATCCCTGACATGTTTCCATTTTTATTTTAATGCATCTATACCATGTTTTGTGGGGTGTGTATGTGTATGAATAAATTATTCTCCTGATTTATTAAGCCAACTGTTATTTTTCAGAACCCAAGTATTTTACGGTGAATCTTAGTGTTAATATCTACAATGTAGCTTAATAGGCTTTGCTAAGACACATTAATTCAAGAATATGCATATCCAAATTCGTACCCCAAACTATTCATTTTGGACTTTTTACTTTTGTGGTTTAAGACTTGTGAATCTGCTTTTGTCCTGTGGATTTACTTATTGTTTGTCTGTATTACTTTTCATTTCAAAAAAGTTTAGTGAAGACATCCTATATGAATTTAACTTATCAAAAAGAATTACGGTAAAGTAAGCACAAAAGTTAAATCATAATGCGCTTAGTTCATAGCTAATATGTATTTTATTTCATTTATAATATCGACATCATTTTACACTTCTAGCATTACATTTTAGTAATCATGATTTGAATTATTAATCTCTTACTTTGAATTAACTTTGTTTCAGTAGATATATTTTAAACTAGGAAGTGCTCAATATTTCATAAAGTTTGTTTGGTGAACATCTACCTCTATTTCTAGAAGTTATGTGGGTGGGAGAGCATTATTCCATTTGTGAGCTTTAGTTCACCCTCAATCTATTCCCAGCAACCCTCTTAATTGGGTCTGTGGGACACTGTCCCTCACGCACCAAAAGTTTCTCCATTCCACAGATCTCTCACTCCAACTTTTAATTGCTTTGGGAATTGGGGAACAATTACAATAACTGTTGCATAACAAGTATTTACTCTTCTGCATCTGTAGAATCTGCCATCTTGTTGAACCTCACCTTAATTCAGAATGCTGACATAAATACTAGTAAGAAGTACTTGGTTCTTCTAGGAGGTGGACATGATTTATCACTATAAAGTAAGTCCTGAATCATATGAAACTTATAATTAAACTCAGTCTATAAGTAAAGGTACTATTCAATATGCATTTTAATTTGAATACTTAGAAGCAATATAGATTTCAATTTATTATCACCAAAATACAGTTGTGAATTATTAGTATTATTTAATTATTACTTGCATTATGTTCATTAATCTTTAAAGCAATTTTCATACACCATATATATATTTTAGAATATTCAACAAGTAAAGTAATGCAGGTATCTTAATCACTATTTTACAAATAAGAAGACTGAGGCTATAAATTGCAGACAAAGAATTTCAAACCAAAGACTTTGTTTCTAGTGTTAGGTACTTTTCCACTATGCTATGGCAATGTCACATATATTAAGATAAGTGTTAGGTGACACTTACAGTACGTAAATTAACTTCCTTCCTTCCTTCCTTCCTTCTTTCCTTCCTTCCTTCCTTCCTTCCTTCCTTCCTTCCTTCCCTCCCTCCCTCCCTTGCTCCCTCCCTTCTTCCCTCCCTCCCTCCTTATTTCCTTATCTTCTTATTTCCCTTCCTCTCTCTCTCTCTCCCTTCCACCCTTTTTCTCTTTCTCCCATCTTCCCTTCTGTCTTTCCTCCCTGCCGTCTTTCCCCCCGCTCGCTCTCTCTCTCTCTCTCTCTCTCTCTCTCTGCCTGTCTTCCTTAAAGCTAAATAATAATAAAAATTAACAATCTATTGTGGGCTCAGTTTTTTTTTTAATATTTAAGACTGAGATTGTATTTTCTCTTCTTACCTTTTCCTTCAAAGTTTAAATATTCCTATTGTGTATCCTTAACTAAATTTTTCCTGTAGTGAAGATTCTGTTGAGTTGGATTTCTGACTCCTCATAATGTCTGCTCTATACAAAATTTCCCAGTGACTGTCATGTGACAAACAGACACAGTGTGGGGAAGAGTGGATGTGCTAAAATTCTCAAGACAGTTAGCCCATGCAGACCTAAACTTGTGATTTTGACCGTCAAATCTAGTGGTGATTATGGAAAGATCAATTTTTCATGCCTAGTCTGTAGTTAGTGACAACTCCACTAATCTAAGTGCTTGAATTCTCTGAGTTACAGGGAATTATGAGGTCAAATTTAAAGAACTGCTAAAGTCAAATGGGCTGGGCACTTACCCATGCTCTGCGTTTTCTAATGATGGACCTCTTTTTCACCAGAAGAAATACCAGTTTTTCTGCCTGATTTTAGAACCTTTCTCTATGCACCTGTCAGACTTTGTTTCTCAGATGTGCTTCCCATCACTCTCACAGAAACTCCCGTGTGCTGCCAGTCGGCTTACTCCTAACTTTGGTCCACCTTCTCACCATGAGTTATCCCTTTTCTCTTTTAATCCTGTCTGATTCTTTTTCATACTTCCAGGTTCCGCTGAAGACTGAAACTCCAGAGTTCTCCTCTGCCTAATTTATTTATCATAAAATTCTTCCTTCTGGGAAAAACTGTAATTTTCACTTAAGCTATAGAAAGTGTCTATAACATATTTTCATATGTTCTTTTCTTATATCCCTACATAAATTGTGAACTTTTTAATGACAGATACTTTTAAAATGCAGTTTTTTTTAAAAAAAAATATGTGTTTCATTAACATTTTTAAAGAGTATTTAACAATATGGTGTCAATCTGAAGTTTCTGTAAAACATCAAAGAATTATGCTCTTGAAATCTTCCGGGTTCTTATTGGCAATCTACATGATAAGGCAAAATAAAATTAGCTTGAATTAGAAATATCTAGATCATTGACCAATTCATTATAGTCTAAGCCTTGCTATTCAAGTGCTTTTGGGACCAGTGGCATAAGCGTCACCTGGGAACCTGCAAGAAATGCAGAATCTCATGACCCTCCCTGAACACTAAGAGAGAATCTGAAGGTTTTTAAGATTTCCAGATGCTTTACATGTATATAAAAATTACCGAAGTCATGAGCTAAGTAGAATTGGTGTAAAAAATGTTAGCTTTACATTCCATTTTATTATTTACTAGCTAGCTAATCTTGGCCAAGTTCTATATTCCATAGTTGAAAAGTGGGGTTAATGTAAAGAATATTGTAATTTGTAAATCATAAAGTGGGGTGTATATATATATATATACATATATACATATTTATATGAAGTATTTAAACATTGTTGCTGTTTTTATCGGTTGACTTAAATGAGTAAGTTATCAAGACAGACTCTTGAGCTACAGCTACAGAGTAAAATATGTAAAGAGACTTTATAATGTTCTGCAAAGACTGTCACATTCATGCAGAGCTGGTCTGTAAAATGATCTCATCATAGAAACAGTCATACAAGATACTATGAGATCAACAACTAACTATGCCTTTAAACAGTTGTCAAATTTCAGGATCCGTGATTCAATGTACTATTATTAAATGTCTATAAAATACACAATTAAACTGACTGTAAGGTATAGTATCAGGCCTAGAAAAAATGTAAACACACAAAAATATCAAAGTTGCTGTGAAATTTTAACCACTTTAAAAATTGCTGAATTAAAATTTCAGTCTTTGTTGAGTAGTCCTTTGCCCTCTTTACTGCTTGTTTGCTGGGGTTGATGAAATGAAGATGGTAGGCTTAGAGCTGTTGATTGGCCAGGGGTTTTAGCAACCTCAGCTCAGGAGAGTGTCCTCAATTCAGGAACCTGTCCTCAACAGCAGGAAAGGTTACTTCTTCATGTGTGTTTGATCATAGGTAGATTTTTCACATGTTAGTGACGGGGTATAGGTATTTCCATCATTCCCAATGTCACTGTATTCTAGTCACACACATTATTGAAGGTAACTGGGTGTCAGAACTTCAAGCAAGCACTTCTTCTAGTATGTACTAAAAGAATGATTGTTCAGGTAATTCGTACTGTTTGTTTCTTGGCAGTAATTATGTTTTCTGTTAGATCTTCTTTTGATTTCCTGAAAGCAGATGACATTGATGAGATTAATCAGACACTTGTATCAGAATTTATTCTTCAGGGTCTCTCTGGATACCCAAAGATTGAGATTGTTTACTTTGCTCTGATTCTAGTAATGTACCTAGTGGTTCTCATTGGCAATGGTGTTCTCATCATAGCAAGCATCTTTGATTCTCGTCTTCACACTCCCATGTACTTCTTCCTGGGCAACCTCTCTTTCCTGGATATCTGCTATACATCCTCCTCCGTTCCCTCAACATTGGTGAGCTTAATCTCAAAGAAAAGAAATATTTCCTTCTCTGGATGTGCAGTGCAGATGTTCTTTGGGTTTGCAATGGGGTCAACAGAATGTTTGCTTCTTGGCATGATGGCATTTGATCGTTACGTGGCCATCTGTAACCCGCTGAGATATCCCATCGTCATGAGCAAAGTGGCATATGTACTGATGGCTTCTGTGTCCTGGCTCTCCGGTGGAATCAATTCAGCTGTGCAAACATCACTTGCCATGAGACTACCTTTCTGTGGGAATAATATTATCAATCATTTCACATGTGAAATATTAGCTGTCCTCAAGCTGGCTTGTGCTGATATATCCCTCAATATTATCACCATGGTGATATCAAATATGGCCTTCCTGGTTCTTCCACTGATGGTCATTTTTTTCTCCTATATGCTCATCCTCTACACCATCTTGAAAATGAACTCAGCCACAGGAAGACGCAAGGCATTTTCTACCTGTTCAGCTCACCTGACTGTGGTAATCATATTTTATGGTACCATCTTCTCTATGTATGCAAAACCAAAGTCTCAAGACCTGATTGGGGAAGAAAAATTGCAAGCATCAGACAAGCTCATTTCTCTGTTTTATGGGGTAGTGACCCCCATGCTCAATCCTATAATCTATAGCTTGAGAAATAAGGATGTAAAAGCTGCTGTAAAATATCTGCTGAACCCAAAACCAATTCACTGAGAAAACCAGGAAATATATGTCTTTGTTTAACAAGCACAAAGATGGACTCGGGTAAATCAGTGAGAACCTTTTTTTTAGAGAAACCGTGGTTAGAGAGACAGATGTTTATCCTTTGCCTTCACTAGCACTGCTCAGCTAGAATCACTGAGAACTGTAGTTTGCTACAAACTCCAACATGCTCTGATACAGATTTCACAAACATAATTAATTCTTTTAGAAACTCATCCCTGGTGATGTCTGAAATGAGTGTTTCTGTAGAGAAGCATAGTGGAAAACAGTCGCACTATACATGTGGAAATAGAGAGACTGTAGTACAAAAGCTGTAGTTCCATAAACTACCTGGGTGATATCGGAGAGATTATTCTTTCTTTCTAGGCCATAGTTATCATACTTGTAATAAGGAAATATAATAACAAAAAATAATCCAGATCTCAGTATCATTTAAAGTTTCAATAAGTTGGAGAAAGCACCTGGCATAATATCAGCTTCACAGTGTCCTAGAATTTCAGAATTGAAGCTAAGACTCCATAGTGAGGACTAAAAGTTGCTATTTATCCCTGCTTTCATTCTCAACTAATAATTGCTAGAGCCAGATATCTCTCACTAAAAGTCACCTCATTAGTATATCATTAATATAATATTTTCTAAAATTTTTAAATTCAGTATTTTCTAAAATTCTTAAAAAACAAAAAAAATTAAAAGAGAAAAATTGTTGTCACTATCGCCACCTCCCAAAGATACCATTCTAATGTTTCTCTCAGTAAGTAGGGGTCCTACATTCATCATGTTTTTAGTTTGATTTATTAGATCTACTATGAGCACTTGGAGTTAAATTTTTTCAATATCCAACACATGTTTTCACAGGATAAACTCTAAGACATGAAATGAATAGGCCAGATGGTATAAACTTTTAAAGTTTCTGGCTAAATTACCATTAGAAAGATCATATTACTACCCTAAATACCATTATATGTTTCCCCCAGTATGTTTGCAGCTCTGTTTAAATACATACACATGCACACATGTATCTCTATATACACAAACATTTATATATATGATATGTATGTTTTTTCTTTAGAACTTTTTTGAAAATTTTCATTTTCGAATATTTAACAAAAGAATGAGAATAATTTCATAAAACTCAGTGTGCTAATTCACAGCTTAAATAATTACATATGATCCACCTTCTTTCATCATTATCAATACCCACTTATCTTCTTCCTTTAGATTACTTTGAAGCAAATTCTGGACATAATTACATTATGTTATATGTCATGTAATTATATCCAGGAGATCTGTGTGTATGTGTACATATCTAATTGACACAAATCCAGTGGCCCCCATTCATATTGTAGTCTATGAGAATGCTTTTCCAGGAACATAAATTGTGATATGAGTTAAGAATGAAGTATTCTTCCAATTAAGAATGAGACAGTGGCCGGGTGCGGTGGCTCAAGCCTGTAATCCCAGCACTTTGGGAGGCCGAGGCGGGTGGATCACGAGGTCAAGAGATCGAGACCATCCTGGTCAACATGGTGAAACCCCGTCTCTACTAAAAATACAAAAAATGAGCTGGGCATGGTGGCGCGTGCCTGTAATCCCAGCTACTCAGGAGGCTGAGGCAGGAGAATTGCCTGAACCCAGGAGGCGGAGGTTGCGGTGAGCCGAGATCGTGCCATTGCACTCCAGCCTGGGTAACAAGAGCGAAACTCCATCTCAAAAAAAAAAAAAAAAAGAATGAGACAGTGCTGGTGAGGGCTGTGAACCATGAAAAGGGCGCATGAGTCTTATAAAAGACATTATTTCTCACTTCAGTGGGTTGTTGCTGTAAGA
Organism: Saimiri boliviensis; assembly: GCF_048565385.1. NCBI lineage: Eukaryota > Metazoa > Chordata > Mammalia > Primates > Cebidae > Saimiri > Saimiri boliviensis. Next base: position 197,522,448 of record NC_133450.1, on the reverse strand, counting down.
TAATTCAGGATGTTTATTAACTGATTTTCCAAATTTCAAGAGAAGCCTGGTCATCATATTGAGACCATGTCTTTACAAAATATTAAAAATTAACCAGGCATGATGGTGCACAACTGTGGTCCCAGGTACTTGGGAGGCTGAGATGGCAGGATTGCATGAGCCCAGGAGTCCAAGGTTGCAGTGAGCTATGATTGTGCCACTGCACTCCAGCCCAGCTGACAGAGCAAGACCCCATCTGTCAAAAAGAAATAAAAAAAATAAATTTCAAGAGAGGCCAGATTTTTAAATTAAACATTGTAGCATTTACCTGGAGTTGGCTGTTTCACAGAACACATGATTCCAGAATGTGTACTCATATAAGGCTTTAACAGAGATATGGGACAAGGTCCTGCAGGAGGAAGAAATTTCAGTCTACGAAGGAGAGTTCTGAAAACTTCAGTCATACTTTCCAGGCCACTGTTGAGAAACTGTCTTTCAGAACAAGTCAATCAATGTTGGATTACACACTAAATACATGGTTGTCAGTAACTGCCTATTGCTTAAGTAGAGTTTGAGTGTATATTTTGAACCCCAAATGTTGATCTTCTCAGGTTAGTGTCATACCGTAGTAGTCACACCTGAATGCATTTCAGAGTATGCCAAAGAGCTTCTCGTAGGCTCCTTTCATAGCTACAAGTATTTCTCCTTTCCTTCACTTTTAATTTATTTTATCTAGATTATCCTCCTTATAGTAAGACTGTTAGGTTTAGAGAACTGACCAATAAAGTTGGCAGCAATATAAATATGGTCAGGGATTCCCCTTTATCAATTCTGTTACATTGGAGTTGGGTTGGATAACTGCAAGCATATAGGTCTGCATCATCCAACAGGTAGAAAAGAGAGAAACCATTAATTTCATTTTAAAAGGTAAAAAGAGAGAATGATCCGTGTTATCATTCCTTAGGAATATGGGCAGTAGTGATATTTAGATGTATTGTTATGGTGTCGTGGTCAGCAAATAATCTTCTAGAACTCATAAATGCAAAGAATGTCCCACCAACACAGAAGCAGGCAAATAAAAAGAAAAAGTGTTAGAAATAGAGAAGTGTCTGTGAGTACCTGTACCATTCCCACTGTCTTCTCTGTATCTTCTACAATAACTCAATAATACATCCAATGGTGATCTCCCTTTAATGTCATGTATAGCAAGTCAACACATATTCATTCAGTTGTGAAACACATCCCTTTAGTCCTTGTTACTCTCCAATTTTGTAAGCAGGGGATTCAGTTGTTTGTTTCAATTTTCATTTGCCCATGTTTTGTCAATGGGAATGGATATAAATCTATTTATGATGCTTTGCTACTCAATGTTATATTTTAGAGTTCTTTAATTAGATGACCAACATCCAAATTATAATAATACATTCGCTCTTGGCCTATACTAGTGGTGGAAGTAGTATTTGCTTTATCTGTGACATATGCAACCCTAAATCCAGAATAAATGTCTATCTCAGTCAAGATTCACTGTTATCCACCTGGAAACCAGATAATGGGCCAGTATAACTCTTTTGCCAGCTATGGTTCCTCCTGGATCCTTTCAGTAGGCAACTTATAACTGCCATTCATCTCTGAGTTCTCTGCTGAGAAGCAGATCAATTTTTATGTCAATTTCCTGCTCTTGAGGGAGACAATGGGATGCATATGTTTTCATACTTTGTTGCATTGCTTGAATGCCTCTATGGTCTCTCATGTCCCCTAGAGGCCACTTCCAAAGAGAGAATAAAGGCTCCCCTTTTTGATTCTAGTGCTTTTCTGAATTCAGAAGGGAAGTTCTATAATAGCTATAGATAAGTTTCACTCCAATAATCTCTCTTCAGTTTAATAAAATATCTTACTACTCACTTTATGTAGGAGTCCTTTATCTTCCAGGCATATGAGGCCTATATTTGCAGACAATTTCATTAGCTATTGTCTAAGAATTGGTAAAAAATTCATATGGTATCATTATTGTCATTATCTGGTTCTTCTGAAGAGTGAGTGTTCTGAATTCTTTCTAGGCCAGATGCTAACAGAGACTTTGGAACAGTGTTTCATCACTTTTACCTCAGTTTATTCATCTATAGAAAGAGAAGTCTTACTAAATAATTTTTGCAGAGTTTTCTAGCTCTAGACCTCTATGATCTTACTATTAGAAAACTCTTGACATATATCTATTTGTATTTAATGTACACATACCATAGTTTGTGGTGTGTGTTGGGGGGAGCTATGTTTGTATGTGTGTGTGTTTATGTCTATGTGCATACATAAATACCATTTTTGCTTTTTGAGTAAATTGTTATTGCTCAGAATTCAAGTATTGTATGTGAAATGTGACATCTATTAGAAAATTACAGTCAGAATCTAAGTGTTAATATCTAAAATATAGCTTCATAGACTTTGCTAAGACACTTTAATTAAGTGATGTTCTTTCTTCCCAATAATGCCCCAAACTGTCCGTTCTGGATTTGCTTTTCACTTTTCTGGCCTTAAGCATATAGAGTTGCTTTTGTCCGATGGATCTATTTATTTTATTGCTTATCTGTATTTCTTTTCATTTCAAAAAATCTTGAAAATGGCATCCTGCATAAAATTAATTTTTCCAAAAGAATAAACGTAAGTAAGCAAAAAGTTAAATAGCAATGCATTTAATTCATAGGTAGTCTCCATTTTATTTCATTCATAACATCTAGGTCATTTTTCAATTCTAGCATTTCATTTTAGTAAACATTATTTGAATTATTAAGCTCTTACTTTGAATTAGCTTTGGTAGATATGTTTTAAACTAGGAAGCTCTCACATTTTATAAAGTTTGTTTGGTGAACATCTGCCTCTGCTCCTAGAAGTTATGTGGGCAGGAGAGCGTTATTTCATCTGTGAGCTTTAGTTCAGCCACAGTCTATTTTCCCAGCACCCCTCTTAATTGGGTCTGTGTGGCACTGTCCCTAATACATCACAAGTTTCTCCATTCCACAGATCTCTTGCTCCAACTTTAAATTGCTTTGGGAATTGGGGAACAATTACAGTAACTGTTTTATAACAAATGTTTACTGTTCCACATCTATGGAATCTGGCATCTTTTGTTGAATCTAAGTTTAATTCCTGATGCTGACATAAATACTAGGAAATAGTTCCTGGTTCTTCTAGGAGGGGGACATAATTTATCATCGTAAAGGTAAGTCCTGAATACCATGAAAACATACCTTTTAAATTTATAATTAAAGCTATTATTAGATATGGATTCATAGCATAAATATCACTAGGCAATACAGCTATCAATGTGGTTAACCAAATATGGCTATGATCATATCATTATTATTAGCTGTATAGTACTGGTTAATCCATAAAGCAATTTCCATATGCTAGCTCAGTTTTTTCTCAAAACAAACCTGTGAGAAAAGTAGGATAGGTATTTCTGTAACTATTTAGCAAATGAAAAACAAGCTACATATTAGATGAAAAAATAATCTCAAAACTAAGACTTTTGTTTCTGAATCCCCAGCACTTTTCAACTAGGCTAACCCCATGCCATATCTGTTGAAGTGAGAATTAGGTGATGCCTTTACACTTGCAATGCATGAACCAGTTAATCTCTCTATAAGATGGCAACTTATTAGTATTGACAGAAATATACACACACACACACACACACACACACACATTAAAAGCAGTAGACTTGCTGCAAATATACACATTGTGCATATTAAAGTTCTGAACATTAATCTGTAAATACTACACAGGGAAATTGCTTAAGAGCCTAGAAAAACCCATCTTTTATGTGCTGCCACTGTATTAGGCCATAGGAGGATGTGCAAGACAAGCAAGCTCCTTCCCCAGAGCTCATGTTATCTCACGGTACATGAGGGAACCAAGCTAAAGAGCTGGGATCAGAAGAAAACCAAAGGTAGCTAAGACAGGCTTGGCTTAAGGTGGATTGAACTGGTGAGAGCATTTCTTCCTAGGAGGGGAAGGCTTGGACCAGAAGACTGTCTAGGTAGCCTGAAATTCATTGTCTTTACATTTGTCTGGAAGGCAAAGCCCACAGATTCTCCAGGCCTGGGATGGAGGTCTAGGTGGGATCTGGAACATCAGCCCCTTTCCTGGCAAGTCAGTATGTTTCTGTCTTCCTTTTGCTTTCCTGATTGGGCTGCCAGAGTGCTGATGTCCCTTATCCAATGCATCCTCAAAGGATTTCTGTAGCCTGCTTGAGGAGAATTTTGGCCTACGCTAAGAAGCACTGTAGAAAAATTTTAAAGCAAATGGACTGTTCTAAGGCAGATGTTTCAATCCCACAACCATGAATCTTCTTCCATGATAAGAAGTACTAAGTCCTCAAGAATTAAGCATTCTCCTTGTACATTTTTAATTGACTATACTTAAGTTTCACCTTTATGAACTCAGTTTATTATTTGTGTTACTCACTGACTGTTCTCTGTGGTTGACACATGATTTCTATACAGATTTCAATACTACCTGTTAGGCAGAGAAGTAGTGGAAGGAGAATGATATTTCTTTTGGATATTGCTTTTGCCCTTGCTAGTCATGTGACCTCAGCCAGGTAAGATAATTGTTTTTTTAAATATATATATTTTATTGCAGTTTAGGTTCTGGTGTACATGTGCAGAACATGCAGGATTGTTGCATAGGTACATACATGGCAATGTGGTTTGCTGCCTCTATCCCCCGTCACCTGTATTTGGCATTTCTCCCCATGTTATCCCTCCCTAACCTCCCTAACCCTCACTATCCCTCCCCTATTCCCCCCCAACAGACCTCAGTGTGTGATGCTCCCCTCCCTGTGTCCATGTGTTCCCATTGTTCAACAGTGAGAACATGCAATGTTTAATTTTCTGTTCTTATTTCAGTTTGCTGAGAGTGATGGTTTCCAGATTCATCCATGTGCCCATAAAGAACACGAACTCATCGTTTTTTATGGCTGCATAGTATTCCATGGTGTATATGTGCCACATTTTCCCTGTCCAGTCTATCATCAATGGGCATTTGGGTTGGTTTCAGGTCTTTGCTATTGTAAACCATGCCACAATGAACATACATGTGCATGTGTCTTTATCATAGAATGATTTATAATCCTTCAGATATATACCCAGTAATGGGATTGCTGGGTCAAATGGAATTTCTATTTCTAGATCCTTGAGGAATCGCCACACTGTCTTCCACAATGGTTGAACTAATTTACACTCCCACCAACAGTGTAAAAGTGTTCCTATTTCTCCACATCCTCTCCAGCATCTGTTGTCTCCAGATTTTTTAATGATCGCCTTTCTAACTGGCATGAGATGGTATCTCAAAGTGGTTTTGATTTGCATTTCTTTAATGACCAGTGAGGATGAGCATTTTTTCATATGTTTGTTGGCCTCATAAATACCTTCTTTTGCAAAGTGTCTGTTCATATCCTTCACTCACTTTTGAATGGGTTTGTTTTTTTCTTATAAACTGTTTTATTTCTTTGTAGATTCTAGATATTAGCCCTTTGTCACATGGGTAGATTGCAAAAATGTTTTTCCATTCTGTTGGTAGCCAGTTCACTCTAATGACTGTTTCTTTTGCTGTGCAAAAGCTGTGGAGTTTAATTAGGTCCCATTTGTCTATTTTGGCTTTTGTTGCCAATGCTTTTGGTGTTTAAATCATGAAGTCCTTGCCTATGCCTGTGTCCTGAATGATATTGCCTAGGTTTTCTTCTAGTGTTTTTATGGTGTTAGGTCTTAGGTTTAAGTCTTCAATCCAGCTGGAGTTAATTTTAGTGTAAGGTGTCAGGAAGGGGTCCAGTTTCTGCTTTCTGCAGGTGGCTAGCCAGTTTTCCTAAAATCCTTTCCCTGTTGCTTGTTTTTGTCAGGATTGCTAATTTCAAACACAGGATCTTGCACATGGAAGTCTGCAACAGAGGTTGTTTTAGTGATTTTTTTCACTTAAATAAACAAAAAGCATTTTTAATAGGTATTTCTAGTCTTAAACTGAGTAAATATAAATTCAAAATTCCTTTGAGGCTCAATTTTCTCATCTCTAATTTGGGGATTCAACATTTATTTGTGCTTCTCTTAAAAGTTAAGATGTTCTGCTGGCATTCTTTAAACTGTTTCCAAAGTGATAATCCCTCTGTCTGGTTTGGCTTCTGAATCCAAGACATTATATTCTGTAGAGAAATTTTTTCACTTATCATCACATACCAAACTGAGTATCAGAGTAGGGGTTGAACCTCTGCAGATATTCTCAGAACTGTTAGCCCATGTGAGCCCTAAACCTGCAATTTTGTTTAATCTAAAAACTGGTAGTTATGAAAAGATGTTGATGATGATGAAGATGATGATGATGATGATGATGATGATGATGATGATGATGAGTGTGTGTGTGTGTGTGTGTGTGTGTGTACCAGGCAGTAATTTATAATTACCTAATTAATCATCTTAATTCCTTGTGTCACATATCTATTCAAAACCTCATAAAATAAATTATATAATGTCAGGTTTGAAAGGTAGCTGAAGTCACAGGGGCTAAACAGTCGCTTTCTGCTTGGTGTTCTGATAATAGATCCCTTACATACAAAAGAGAATATAATTGCTTTTCTTCCTAACCTTTGGGCCCTTCTATATTCCTGCCTCATTAACTTTTCAGAGTGTTTCCACTGAAACTCCCCTGTCTGAAATGTAGGTACTGCCAATCTGCTCCTCTAAAACATTAAGCTGCTCTCCCTTCTGAAATACCTTTGTTTCTCTCTTCTCTTCCAAACGTACCCCATTGCTTCTGCGCTTCCAGATCTGGTATAAGTTTGAAATTCTTTCAGCATTCTCTCTTGACTTACTTATTTCTTATTTACGTCCTCCTTCTGAAGTTACTTATAATATTCACCCTGGCCACGTGATATAATTATATTCTTTATCAGATTGTTCTATGTGTATTTTTGTTCTTGAATTATGAACTTATTGATGGCAGACATGCTGTGTCATACTTTTCCCACCCTTACTTGTGTTAAAATAAGACCGTGCTTAAGTTAGGCAATCAATAATATCATACACAAATTGTAGTAGTCCAGCAAAAGTTTATCCTGTTTTCATAAAATGTTTCAATAGTGTTTATTTTCTGAAGTGTACTGAACAGTGAGATGTGGCCCTGAAGTTTGCTGGCAAACACAAAAGAATTAGACTCTCGGTCATTTTCCAGGTTGATAAGCCAGTCCATATTATAACACAAAAGAAAATCTATTTGGATCAGAAATATCTGGATTATCTACTAACTCACTATAGAAAAACCAATGTCTTGCTACTCAAAATGTGCCTCTTCCCCGTGGTTCAACATACCCTGGAAGATTAATAGAAATGAAGAATCATAGGCCTTATCCCAGAAGTGCTAATATAAAATTTACGAGTTAACAGTATCTTCAGGTGATTTATATGCATATGAAATTAGAAAAATTAAAATTCCATCAAAGCTAAAAATTTTGGATAGTACTTTGTGAAAACAAGGTAAAATAACTTTTGGTGTTGTAATCAAAAGAACTGAGCATTAAGTTTCTCTTTTTACTTATAGGCCACATTCTGTCTTTTCCATTTGAGAGAAATAAATTAGGGGTAATGAGAAGATTCATTTGCTTTTTGTAAAGTGCTATACACACATACACACAAATGTGTTTGATTGTTACTACTCTTTTTTCAGGTTTACTCAAACAAACAAATTCTCAGGAGTAACTCTGAAGCCATGAAATAAAACAAATAGAGATCATGTATTGTTCTCCAAAGATTCTCCATCATATACCTGCAGAGCTGGTCTACACAGTGGTCTTGTCATAGGAAATAACAAAATAGTAAGAATGGGATGCTAGAATGAGATCAACAACTAACTTTACCTTTGAAAAGATGTTAAATCACAGTATATGGGGTTTAATTTACTATTATCAAATTTCTTCCCTATAAAAATACACATTTAACTGACTGGAAAGACATTCAGAGTTTTAGGCAAACAAACAAATGTACATGAACATTAAACCTGCTTTTAAATTCTAAACATTTTTATTAAACACTGGGTCAAAATTCCAGTTCTACCTGAGTTGTCTTTTTCCTTCTTTGGAGCTCTCTCACTGGGCTTGACTAAATGAAGAATTTAGGTTTGTCATCTGCAATAATGTAAGGCTTTTAGAAAACTCAACTCAATGTCCTCAACAATAAGAAAAGTTGTGTCTGAATTTACTTCTGATCCTATGTAGATCTTCACATATCAGATACAGGGCATAGAAACTCTTAGCATCCTAGTGTGATTGTGTTCTAGGCACAAATACTATTGAAGATAACTGAATGGTAGAGCTTTAAAACAAAGTTTCTTTTTCATTCTAGAGTAATGTTTATTCACGTTATTTGTTACATTTGTTGCTTGGTTGTGAAAATATTATATATTGAGTCTTCCTTTGACATCCTGAAAGCTGGGACATGGACAAGACAAACCAAACATTTGTGAGAGAACTCATTCTTCCGGGACTCTCTGGTTACCTCAAACTTGATATCATTTTCTTTGCTCTGATTCTAGTTATGTATGTAGTAATTCTAATTGGCAACGGTGTTCTCATCATAGCAAGCATCTTTGATTCTCATCTTCACACACCCATGTACTTCTTTCTGGGCAACCTCTCTTTCCTGGATATCTGCTATATATCCTCCTCTGTTCCCTCAACATTGCTGAGCTTCATCTCAAAGAAGAGAAACATTTCCTGTTCTGGATGTGCAGTGCAGATGTTTTTGGGTTTGCAATGGGGTCAACAGAATGTTTGCTTCTTGGCATGATGGCATTTGATCATTATGTGGCCATCTGTAACCCGCTGAGATACTCCATTGTCATGAGCAAAGTGGCATTTGTACTGATGGCTTCTATATTGACTCTCTGGTGGAATCAATTCAATTGTGCAAACATCACTTGCCATGCAATTGCCCTTCTGTGGGAACAATATTATTAATCATTTCTTATGTGAGATCTTAGCTGTCCTCAAGCTAGCTTGTGCTGATATATCCCTCAATATTGTTACCCTAGCAGTGTCAAATATTGCTTTCCTAGTTCTTCCTCTATTGGTCATTATTTTCTCCTATATGTGTATCCTCTATATCATCTTGAGAATGAAGTCAGCCACAGGAAGACACAAGGCATTTTCCACCTGCTCAGCTCACCTGACTGTGGTGATCATATTTTATGGTACCATCTTCTTCATGTATGCAAAACCTAAGTTCCAAGACCTCTGTGGGAAAGACAACTTGGAAGCTACAGAGGGGCTTGTTTCCATGTTTTATGGTGTTGTGACCCCCATGTTAAATCCCATAATCTATAGCTTGAGAAATAAAGATGTAAAGCTGCTATGAAATATTTTCTGAGTAGGAAAGCCATTAACCTGTAAGATGAAAGGGATATGTGGGTCTTTTATGTATAATTAGCTTTCCTTAGCCATTCCACAATGTATGCATGATATGGTTTGGATGTGTACCCATCCAAATCTTAAATTGTAGCTCCCATAATCCCCACGTATTATATGAAGGACCTGGTGGGAGGTAATTGAATCATGGGAGTGTGCTTTTCACATGCTGCTCTGTCATAATGAATAAGTTTCATGAGAACTGGTGGTTTCATTAAAAGGGCAGTTTCCCTGCATGCTCTCTCTTGCCTGCTGCCATGTAACATGTTCCTTTGCTCCTCCTTCACTGTACACCATGATTCTGAGGCCTCCCAGCCATGTGTAACTACGAGTCCATTAAACCTCCTTTTCTTTATAAATTACCCAGTCTCAGGTTTTTCTTCATAGGAGTATGAAAATGGACTAATACAGTAGCTTGGTGACAGGTAGTGGGGCACTGGTAGAATACCTGAAAATGTGGAAGTGACTTTGGAACTAGGTAACAAGCAGAGGTTGGAACAGTTTGGAGAGCTTAGAGGAAGATAGGAAAGTGTAAGAAAGTCTGGAACTTCCTAAAGACTTGTTGAATGGCTTTGACCAAAATGCCAATAGTGACATAGTCAATAAAGTCCAGGCTGAGGTGGTCTCAGATGGAGGTGAAGAACTTGTTGGGAACTGGAGCAAAGGTGACTCTTGTTATGCTTTAGCAAAGAGACTGGTGGCATTTTACTTCTGCTCTAGAGATCTCTGGTACTTTGAACCTCAGAGAGATGAGTTAGGGTATCTGGTGGAAGAAATTTCTAAGTAGGCAAAGGATTCAAGAGGAAACAGAGCATAAAAGTTTGGAAAATTTGCAGCCTGACAATGCAATGGAAAAGAAAAACCTATTTTCTGAGTAGAAATTCAGGCCTGCTACAGAAAGTTGCATAATTAACAGGAGCCAAATGTTAATTGCCAAGACAATGGGGAAAATATCTCCAGGGCATGTCAGAGACCTTCCTAGTAGCCCTCCCATCACAGGACTGGAGACCTAGGAGGAAAAATGGTTTCCTGGGTCAGGCTCAGGACCCTCCTGCTGTGTGTAGCCTAGAGACTTGGTACGCTGCATCACACCAGCTGCAGCCATAGCTAAAAGGGGCCAAGGTACAGCTTGGCCATGGCTTCAGAGGGTGAAAACCCCAAGCTTTGGCAGCTTCCACATATTGTTGAGCCTGCGGGTGCACAGAAGTCAAGAATGAAGGTTTGGGAACTTCCACCCAGATTTCAGAAGATGTATGGAAACACCTGGATGTCCAGGTAGAAGTTTGCTGCAGGGCTTGGGCCCTCATGGAGAAGCTCTGCTAGGACAGTGCAAAAGGAAAACGTGGGGTTGGAGCCCCCATACAAAGTCTCCATTGGAGCACTCCCTAGTGGCGCTGTGAGAAGAGGGCCACTGTCCTCTGGATTCCAGTATGGTAGATCCATCAACATATTCAACCATGCACCTAGAAAAGCCACAGACACTCAATGCCAGCTTGTAAAAGCAACCAAGAGGGAAGCTGTACCCTGCAAAGCCGCAGGGGCAGAGCTGCCCAAGGCCATGGGAGCCCATCTCTTGTATCAGTGTGACCTGGTTTTGAGACATGGAGTCAAAGGACCTCATTTTAGAACTTCAGGTTTATTGACTACCCTATTGGATTCAGACTTGCATGGATCCTGTAGCCCTTTGTTTTAGCCAATTTTTTCCATTTGGAATGGGTGTATTTATCCAGTGCATGTACGCCCTTTGTATCTAGGAAGTAACTAACTTGCCTTTGGTTTTACAGGCTCATAGGCAGAAGGGGCTTGTCTTGTCTCAGATAAGACTTTGGACTGTGGACCTTTGAGTTAATGCTGAAATGAGTTAAGACTTTGGGGGATTGTTGGGAAGGCATGATTTAAAATGTGAGGACATGAGATTTGGAAGGGGCTGAGGCAGAATGATAGGGTTTGGCTGTGTCCCCACCCAAATCTCATCTTGCTCCTATTTTCGTGTTTTTTTTTTTTTTTTTTTTTTTTTTTTTGAGACAGAGTTTTGCTCTTGTTGCCCAGGCTGGAGTGCAATGGCATGATCTTGGCTCACTGCAACCTCCACCTCCTGGGTTCAAGTCATTCTTCCTGCCTCAGCCTCCAAAGTAGCTGGGATTACAGGCATGTGCCACCACGCCCAGCTAATTTTGTATTTTAAGTAGAGACGGGGTTTCTCCATGATAGTCAGGCTGGTCTTGAACTCATGACCTCAGGTGATCCACCCACCTTGGCCTCCCAAAGTGCTGAGATTATAGGCATGAACCACTGTACCTGGCCAATCTTGCTCCTCCTTGGATATCCGCCATAATCGTGAGGCCTCCCCAGTCATGTGGAGCTGTGAGTTCATTAAATCTGTTTTTCTTTATAAATTACCCAGTCTCAGGTATTTCTTCATAACAATGTGAAAATGGACTAATACAATATATCTATCAAAGCATCATGTTATGTACCATAAATACATGCAATTTTTATTTGTCATTTAAAATTAAAAGAAGCAGCATAGAAATGGCATCATTGCACAACCGTTGAGGAACTTATCTGGGAAAATCAAAATTATGAGGAGAGATTTTTATTCTTTGCCTTCTTGGGTGGGAGGTCACACAAGTGTCAAAGCAAGGGACTGAGGCCCTAGCCAGTCCCAGTTTAAAAAATAGCATAGAAAAGATTTAGAATAGAACTAAGCATTATAATCAAATATTTAGCCTAGTGAAATCGTTTATCTTTCATATATTCTTTTTTTTATAATTAAGGAAATTTAGGATAAAAAGCTTGGAACTGAAGGAACATTGTAAAAAGTGACTTTAGACAAGAGCATTAGCCCTCTGCCACGCCTGTGTAAGGGCAGCTACAAGACGCCTTGGGTTCTGCTGTAGTGCCAGTGCTGGGAAAGCACCTGCTGCTTAGCAAACCTTGGAAGGAGACATCTTCTTCCCCAGAGGAGTTGGAGGACACTTCACTCCCAGAACGCTGTTGTGGAAGGACTGATATCACTCAGCCCAACCCACAGGTACCCGGGGCTTAATTGTCTCTATGTGGTACTGTGGTATATTGGTGACAATCTGTGTCTCCTTTCACTCCCTACTTCTGCATCTGGTTCCTCTTTTGTCAGTAAAAAGTAGCATAATTCTTGAAACCTTTGACAAGCAGACCATAAAGTGCTAATGCCTTTCTTTCCCCTGCTTTCGCTACTTGTTCCTTAGTGGCTACTTGAAAGCTTTGACCGCCACCCACCCCCTTCCGTAGACACGTGACTGGGGAAGACTCACCCTGCCCCCGTCTTGTACTCAATACAGGTATTGATTGACTTACAACCTATGCAACTTACGACCATTCGACTTTACAACCACAATCGCTAGCCACGACTGCTCTGCGTCTGGCAGCGCAAACGTTACCCAGCTGGGCGAATGACAGTGTGGACCAGCTTCGGGCAGCACTACCATCTCCGCGTGCACCGTTTCAACTGTACATATAGCCTACTCAACTTATGACCAAATCGTGTTACAACCCTTCTGTGGACCTGACAGTGGTCGTAAGTCGAGCACTAGCTGTAAAAGTCAGTGTCCAGGCACTCGGGGCCACTGCCTGACTCCGTGCTCTGGTTGGCAGTGGACTCCAGGGCTCAGACTCTTTTTCTCTTGACCTTGGTGTCTTGTGTCTTTATTTCTATAGTTTCTCCTCTCCGCACCAGTAGAGGGGCTCACAGGACCCTGTAGGGCTGGACACTACAGCCCTCACTAGCTTTGATCATCTAGAATCACTGAGAACAGTAATCCACTGTTACTAAAATTCTAACAGTAAGGAGATTGGAACAGGTTCTGACCCAGATCTCACGAAGACAATAAATTTTTTCAGTTATTTTCCTGGAAATATCCAAAATAAGTGTTTCTGGTGTATTTGTGGCAACACAGTAGAAAACATCAAATTAAAGCTTTGAAAATAGATGGCAGGAGTATAAATTCAAAACTAGTTTGGTAGTATCAGGCAGGTTTATTCATCTTTTTAAAACTGTAGTTTTCTTATTTCCAAAAATGGAGTAAATGAACCTTGCTCCAAGAGTTATTGTAGATTCAGTAAGTTTCACAAAATACTTGACATAATGTGCCAAGTTCATTGTTATGTCACTAATCATTTTTTTTGTTATGTACCATGGACACTTGGAATTACGGTTTAGAAAGTATTTCTAAATGTGTGTGCAACTTTGTAGGTTTTTACGGAATACTTTTTAGAAAATTATTGTGGGAAGTGATAGACATTATACACACACACACACACACACACACACATATAATTGCACTTTAGGTTCTGGGGTACATGTGCAGAACATGCAGGATTGTTGCATAGGTACATACATGGCAATGCGGTTTGCTGCCTCCATCCCCTGTCACCTATATCTGGCATTTCTCCCCATGTTATCCCTCCCCAACCTCCCTACCCCGCTGTCCCTCCCTTATCTCCCACCCCCAACAGAGCTCAGTGTGTGATGCTCCCCTCCCTGTGTCCATGTGTTTTCATTGTTTAACAACCAACAAAGAGTGAGAACACTTGGTGTTTGATTTTCTGTTCTTGTGACAGTTTGCTGAGAAGGATGGTTTCCAGATTCATCTATGTCCCTAGAGAGGACATGAACTCATCGTTTTCCATGGCTGCATAGTATTCCATGGTGTATATTTGCCACATTTTCCTTGTCCAGTCTGTCATTGATGGGCATTTGGGTTGGTTCCAAGTCTTTGCTATTGTAAACAGTGCCACAGTTAACATATGTGTGCATGAGTCTTTATGATAGATTGATTTATAATCCTTTGGATATATACCCAGTAATGGGATTGCTGGGTCAAACGGAATTTCTATTTCTAGGTTCTTAAGGAATCGTCACACTGTCTTCCACAATGGTTGAACTAATTTACACTCCCACCAACAGTGTAAAAGTGTTCCTATTTCTCCACATCCTCTGCAGCATCTGTTGTCTCCAGATTTTTTTAATGATCACCATCCGAACTGGTGTGAGATGGTATATCAGTGTGGTTTTGATTTGCATTTGTCTAATGACCAGTGATGATTAGCATTTTTTCATATGTTTTTTGGCTTCATAAATGTTTTCTTTTGAAAAGTGTCTGTCCATATCCTTCACCAACTTTTGAATGTTTTTTTTTTTTTTTTTTTTTTTTTTTTTTGAACTGTTTTATTTCTTTGTGGCTTCTGGATATTAGCCCTTTGTCAGATGAGTAGATTGCAAAAATTTTTTCCCATTCTCTTGGTTGCCGGTTTACTCTAATGATTGTTTCTTTTGCTGTACAGAAGCTCTGGAGTTTCATTAGGTCCCATTTGTCTATTTTGGCTTTTGTTGCCAGTGCTTTTGGTGTTTTAGTCATGAAGTCCTTAGCTATACCTGCATCCTGAATGGTTTTGCCTAGGTTTTCTTCTAGGGTTTTTATGGTGTTAGGTTATATGTTTAAGTCTTTAATCCATCTGGAGTTAATTTTAGTGTAAGGTGTCAGGAAGGGGTCCAGTTTCTGCTTTCTGTACATGGCTGGCCAGTTTTCCCAACACCATTTATTAAATAGGGAATCTTTTCCCCATTGCTTGTTTTTGTCAGGTTTGTCAAAGATCAGATGGTTGTAGATGTGTGGCATTGCCTCCAAGTCCTCTGCTCTGTTCCATTGGTTTATATCTCTGTTTTAGTACAAGTACCATGCTGTTTTGATTACTGTGACCTTGTAGTATAGTTTGAAGTCAGGTAATGTGATGTCTCCAGCTTTGTTCTTTTTGCTTAGAATTGTCTTGGCTATGTGGGCTCTCTTTTGATGCCATATGAAGTTTAAGGTGATTTTTTCCAGTTCTGTGAAGAGGGTCATAAGTAGCTTGATGAGGATAGCATTGAATCTATAAATTACTCGGGGCAATATGGCCAGTTTCACAACACTGATTCTTCCTAACCATGAGCATGGAATGTTTTTCCCTCTGTTTGTGTCCTCTTTTATTTCGTTGAGCTGTAGTTTGTAGTTCTCCCCTAAGAGGTCCTTTACATCCTTTGTTAAGTGTATTCCTAGGTATTTTTTTCTCTTTGTAGCAATTGCGAATGTCAGTTCATTCTTGATTTGACTCTCTTTAAGTCTTTTATTGGTGTATAGGAATGCTATACATTTTTTAACTTATCTTATAAAAATATAACCTTCCCAAATTATATCATGCTTTGTTAATGATACTCTAAGGCAGGCGTCCCCAAACTTTTTACACAGGGGGCCAGTTCACTGTCCCTCAGACCGGTGGAGGGCCGCCACATACTGTGCTCCTCTCACTGACCACCAATGAAAGAGGTGCCACTTCCTGAAGTGCGGCGGGGGGCCGGATAAATGGCCTCAGGGGGCTGCATGTGGCCCCGGGGCCATAGTTTGGGGACGCCTGCTCTAAGGGCTTCCCCATATGTTTACAGCTCTGGTGTGTGTGTATAAACATTTAATTTTGGAAAATTTCAAGTAATAAAAGAAAAATAATCATTTAATTTAACCTCATATGCCACTTTGCCTAAATAATAAGCAGCTCAATGCTTTATTATTATCTGTACTTATCCCCTTTCTTTAGATTATTTTAAGTAAGTACTGGGAAAAAATATCTTTCATTTTGAGATAATTTTAGACTTACAGAAAGTTGCAAGAATCACACAAATAATTTCCTTTAAGGCTTTACCCAGAATCTTTGGATCTTAACATTTTTTTTTTTTTTTTTTTGGTATGGAGTCTCACTCCGTCACCAGGCTGGAGTGCAGTAGTGCGATCTCAGCTCACTGCAATCTCTGCCTCCAGTGTTCAAGTGATTCTCCTGCCTCAGCCTCCTGCGCCTGCAACCAGTCCCAGCTAACTTTTTGTATTTTTAGTAGAGTTGGGATTTCACCATATTGGCCAGGCTGCTCTCAATCTCCTGACCTTGAGATTTGCCAGCCCTGGCCTCTCAAAGTGCTGGGACCACAGGCGTGAGCCACCATGCCTGGTCTATTTCTTTCTCTTTGTATATACATGTATTTGTGTGTATTATATGTATTTGTTTATATGCAGCTATTTGAGAGTAAGTGCTATGTCTCTTTAACCCTTAGTATTTCACTGTCTTCTTAGTATCAAAGAGATTCTTTTGCCATAACCATAATACAATTATCATCATACACTTACCATACTATTATCGAATTTAATAGTCAGCACATAACTCTGGACAAAATCTAGCCCACTCCCTGTATTTTTGTGTCCCCCAAACTAATAATGACATCTACATTTTTAAACTGTTGAAAGAACTTGAGTGTCCATAAAGTTATTAAAACTTTTTATTTGGAAATAACTATATAATCAAATAAAATAATATATTGAGTATCATGTACTCCTCATCAGCTTCCTTTTATAACATTTTGTGTATGGTAACATAATATCAAAACCACAAAATTGTCATTGGTTCAGTACTATTAACTAGACTATAGAACATATTAAATTTTCATTATTTTTTCATGTATTCATGTGTCCGTGTGTGTGTGTAATTTTATTCCAAGTATAGATTTTATTCCATGTATAGATTCTTGTAACCACCCCCATAATCAAAACATGTGACTGATCAATCACTACCAAGGGACTTGCTACCTTGTGACAGTTAACTTTATGTGTGAACTTTGTTAGGCCGTGGTACCCAGTTGTTTAGTCAAGTATCAGTTTGATGTTACTGTGAAGGCAGTTTTAGATGTGATTAACATTTCTAACAGCACATTCTGAGTAAAGCAGATTACCTTATGTAATGTGGGTGGACCTTATTCAATCAGCTATCAACATTAAAAGCTGAATTCCCCAGAAAAGAAAGGAGTTCTGCCTCCATAGTGTCTTCAGACTGGAGATTGCAACAACTCTTGCCAGAATTTCTTGCCTGCCCTGCAGATCTCAGATATGCCATCGCCAATATTATATTGCATGAGTCAATTCCTTAAAAATAAACACACACACAGCTCTGGCTCTGTAGGGGGAGCTGTTCTCCCCTTTCTTACCTGTTAAAGTTTCTGCTCCTTAACCCACTCCGTATGTGTGAGTCCATGTCATTAATTGAGTGGCATGAGATGATGAACCACGGATATTTCCCCAGACAATGAAGCTACTTCAGCAATTTTCTAACTCCATTATTTCTATTACATTTATCCATTAGCATTCTAATTTGCTTGAACTCATAATTTCTTATTTTATTCAATGGGTTATAATTAATTATTACTAATATTTTTTTGAGACAGAATCTCACTCTGTCACTCAGGCTGGAATGCAGTGCTATGATCATAGCTCACTGTAAACTCCCAGGGTTGGGCAATCCTCCCACCTCGGCCTGCTGAGTAGTTTAGACTACAGGTGTGCACTATTACACCCCAATAATTTTTAGATTTTTTGTAGATATGAGATCTCGCTGTGTTGCTGAGGGTTTTCTGGAACTCCTGTCCTCAAGTGATCTTCCTGTCTCGGCCTCCCAAAGCACTGGGATTACAGACGTGAGCCACTGTACCCAGACCTAGTATTGATTTTTATGCTCAGTTTGTCTTGACTTTTCCAGTGTCATCCTTTCAAGCTGGTTCCTGTGTCCTTTTGAAATGTACCCACAATTCTTTCAGCACTTCTTTACTTTCCCTTCCTTTCTGGCAAAATAAAATGTTTCAGGCTCATCTTGTACTTTCCAGTCTCACTTCTTGTGACTGCCACTTCCCCAAGAGCCCTGGTTTCACTTAATGGAAAGCGTATTCATAAACCAAACCTCACTGATACCAGAGTGTAATTATTCTGGACCTTCTCAAAAATTATAGCTATGAAATATATACATGTATATACCTACATGTATATCAATTTTAATATATAATTCTCTGTATCTGTAGTTATATAATACCATGAGTTCATCTTGATACATGTAAATATTTGATATGGTTTGACTCTATGTCCTCACCCAAATCTCATATCAAATTGTAATCCCCACGTGTTGAAGGAGGAACTTGTAATTACCAGATGTTGAGAGAAGGAAGTGATTGGACTACGAGGGCTGTTCCCCCATCTTGTTCTTGTGATACTGAGTGAACTCTCATGAGATCTGATGGTTTTATAAATAGTAGTTTTTTCCTGCAATCTTACACTCTCTCTTTTGCTGCCTTGTAAAAATGGTGCCTGCTTCTCCTTCACCTTCTGCTGTGACTGTTAGTTTCTTGAGGCCTTCACAGCCACGTGGAACTGTTAGTCAATTAAACTTTTTTCCTTTATAAATTATCCAGTCTCAGGTAGTTCTTTATAGCAGTGTGAACACCAGCTAATACATACTAAAATTTTTACTTTATCTTTTTCCATTTTATCTTCTACCTTCCATATCCAGATGTGATGTATTTTCAGGAAAAAAAGAAAATTAAAATTATCAATGAGTATAAGCCAAGAAATTGACAAAAATAACCTAGGCTGGGAACTATTTGGTTTCCTTGAGTCAGGGTTTAGAGATCTTGTTTTGTTGGGATGGAATATTCAGTAGAGAAACACAAGGATCTCATCTTATTTGTAGGGCTAAAGTATTCTTATATTAGAGGCTATTTTAGATTTGCCTTAGAAATTCTCTTAAAAAGCCTACAAGGGATGAAGCGAATCTTCAAGTAACCTAATTGTCTGTGAAGCGAAGTATGACATTCAACATTCTTTAAAAGAAGACTACCAAATCCAGAATTCAACAAAGTAAATTTCATAATGTCTGGCAACGAATAAAACATTTCCAGTTGTAAAAAGAAGCAAAATAATATAACCTAGTCAATAGAAAGAGATTTAGAAATGGCAAAGATGTACGATTAGTGGACAAGGAAATTAAATGAGCTATTATAATAAATTAGGTAAAGTATTTAAAGAAAAATGAGAATATAATGGAGAATAAAATGGAAAAAAGTAACAGTCTATAAAGACGTGGCAATAGAAAAATATCCTAAACAAACCATAAACACTGAAAGGACTGAATATAAAATTAATAGAGCCTCAATGAGTTGTATAAACTATCAGTCTAACAGACATATATTTGAAATCCCAGAGGGAGAAAGAGGGGAAGACAGAATATTTGAGAGGATAATGAATTAACATTTCTCAATTTTTTTTTGGAAGCTATAAATCCAAGATTGAAGAACCTCAGGCAAAAAGGAAGTATAAGCAGGAAAAAAAACCACAGCAAAAAAAATTATAATCATATTGCTGAAAACAAGTAAAAATGGGAAAAACTTAAAGCAACCATGGAAATAAAAAGAACACATTAAGTTCAAAAGAATAAAGATAAGAAAATAACTCAGACTTCTTGTCAGAACTTATGCAAGTCAGAAGTTGGTGGAATGATATATTTAAAGTGGTGAAAGAAAAACCAAATCTGTAATCCAGAATTTGTTATCTGGTAAAAATATAATTCAAAGTGAAATAATTTTTTTTTTCCAGAAAACAAAAAGCATGTTATATTTTTTCTATTCCTTTATTTTTAAATATCTGTATCTTTATTTGAAAGTGGTTTTCATTGGGGTAATTTTTAAAGACATTTTTTAGGGCAGTTTTAGATTCAGAGCAAAATTAGAAGAAATGTACAAAGATATCTTACATATGACCTGTCTTTTGAGCAGTTTTTTTTAAAGCTCCGAACTGATAGTTATAATAATTGCTGTTTAGATCGTTCAAATGTAATTTAATTATGCTTAGATTTTTGTCTACCATGTTTCTGTTTGACTCTTCTGCTCTTTGTTCCTTTACTGCTCTTTTCCTATATTGTTTTAGATTATTTTGATAGTTTGTAGAATTCTATTTTATTTTAATTATTGTCATATTATCTATGCCTTTCAGTTTATATTATTGTTGTTTTCTCCAGAGGTTAAGGTTTACATCTTTAATATTTTTCTGGTTTTCCTGTTTTTGTTTTTGTTTTTGTTTTGTTTTGTTTTGTTTGTGTGTGTTTGTTTTGAGATAGGTTCTTGCTATGTTACCCAGATTGGCCTTAAACTCCTGGGCTCAAGGGAGCCTCCCACCTCAGCCTCCTGAATAGATGGGGCTATAAGTGCATGCCACTTTGCCTCAGCAACTTTTTAAATTTATGATACTCTATGCTCTATTAATTATTTACTATTTAAAATATAACTTATAAGCCTTAAAGCAATATACTTTCATTTCCCCTCACAACGTTGTTGATATTTTTGATAATACATTAATTTTAAACCTCACAATTGTTATTTTTGCTTTAAACAATCAAATATCTTTAAAGAAATTAAAAATAATGAGAAAAACATCTATCGTGTTTACGTATGTGTTTACCATTTCAGCTCTCTTATTCTTTAGTGTTGATTCATATTACCATTTGATATAATATTCGGTTCACTGGATAAAACTATTTTGTTAACTGTAGTCCTACTTTTGATTTTCCTTTAAGTTTTTGCCTGAAAAATTCCTATGTTACCTTCATTTTTTATGAATATTTTTTGCTGTGTGTAAAATTCTCATTGAGAGATTTATTTCTTTTCATACATTAAGGATATTGCTGCATTTCTTCTGGGTTGCATTATAATTATTGTATTTAATCATTTAAGTATAATGTTTTCTTTCCTGGCTCTTTTTAAGATTTTCTGTTTACTATTCATTTTCTAACTTCATTATGATGTGATATAGCAATTCTTGTGTGTGTGTGTGTGTGTGTGTGTGTGTGTGTGTGTGTGTGTCTGTGTGTGTGTTGTGCTTATATTGTTTACTCCTGCTTTTGGGCCCTTTTTCTCTCTGTGGCTACTGAGATGTCAATTACATATATAAATTAAACTGTTTAATATATCCTATGTGTCACTGAAGCTCTATTTATTATATTTCCAGTCTATGCTTTATTTTGAATAGTTTTATTGCTGTCTTCAAGACCACCTATATTTTTATTTGCACGGTCAATTATGCTATTAATCCTATCTAGTCAAATTTTCACTTCACATATTATATATTCCACCTCCAGAACTTTTAAAATAAATTTTCTCCTCATTATATTTTTGGTTTTTCTCTAAATTCTGAGTATTTTATAATAGCTCTATGCTAATTTTATTACCTCTATCATTTCTAAATCTGTTTCTATTACATGGCTTTCTTTTTAGTTATAGGACATATTATCCTGCTTCTTTGCACATTTTGTAATTTTGGGTTGGATGCTAGTCATTTTGGCATTTATGTCTTTGAGCAGCGGATTTTGTGGTCTACCATCAAAATGTATTAAATATATTGTGAAAGTGTAAAATGCAATGACTTGCGGACTACCTTGATCACTTTGAGAGATGGTTTTAAGCTTTATGAGGGCAGGTCTAGAGTTGAATTTATCCTAAAACAGTATGTGGGATTAATTCTAGAATTGTGGGTAATTTTGTACTCTGAAGGAAATGTCGGAATACAGTTTTCACTGTTACAATTGGATGGAAATGGGAGGCTGGGCTGCTACTGAAATTTATTGGGTAGAAGCCAGAGATGCTGCTAAACATCTTAGAATGTACAAGATAGATCTCCACAATAAGGAATTGTCCAGCCCAGTGTGTCAATAGTGCTGTAGTTGAGAAACACTGTCCTAGAGCTAGTTTAAACCTACTGTTATGTGACAATTCATAGGTATCTAATAAATACTCTGAATACTGAATGAAGATATTCCACTTTGGTTGCCTGAATGTCTCCCAAATGTCTCCTAAACCTTTGTGAGCTTTGGAAATAGTTTGACTTGTAGCCCTCTGTTAGTTCTTCGTTGCTGAAACATGAAGCTTCAGCATTCTGCATATGTGTCTTAGTATTTAGCAGTAGCCATACAGAACCCTTTTGGTGGTCTCTGGAGCTTATTATTTGCCTAGCCCTTTTTACTTCCAGAACTCTTCACTGTAAACTCTAGTTGCTCCAATCTCCTGAACTTTATTTTGATCCTTCTCAATCTAGTGAGACCACTGTGATCTTTTTGGGATCCTTTTCCATGAATCAGAGTCTAACAAGTAATCATAAGTCTTTTAATTTTAGTTTTCTTTTCCCCAAAGTCACAGTTCTGCCTTGATTGTTCAATTTTTAAAAACAATTATTTCATTTATTTTGTCTGATTTTCTAATAGTTCATGATGGGAGGGTAAAACTGGTCCTAGTTAATTATTGCCAGAAGCAGATGTTTTTTATTAGCTTTTCTGATTGTATCATTTTTGTCAGAACATACAACATGCATGTATTATACTTGCATCCTCATTCCCAGCTTTATTTTCTTAGATCTATAATTAAATTTATTAAATGTGAAATACTTATCTTTTTGTCCAAGTTTCTTTATCTTTTTTTACTTGAGTGAATATCTTCTCATCAACTCCTAAAAGGGATTGTGACTATAGAATTCCTTGGATGTTGTACTTTTAAACACATTTTAATAGCATTGATATTTGAAGGACAATTTGAATGGATATACATATTTTTGGTATGCATTTTTTGAGTGTTTTGGAAATACACTACATTGTATGATTATTTTGAGAAGTCTGATGCTGAATTAAGGCTTTTTCCCTTGTAAAATATTATTTTTTTTATTTTAAAAACTTGAAGATTTTTTGTTTTTATCTTCAAACTTTAATAGTTTTACTGGGCTATGTTTCAGGACTGATTATGCTGTGACAAATTTTCTAGGCATCTGGTGAATGCTTTCAACATTTATTTATTTATGGAAATTTTTCCTGAACTTGTTTTAAATATTAATTTTATTCTATTGTTTTTTTTTCTGTTTTAGAGATTCAAAGACATTTCTTCTTTGCCTGTGATTCATGTCACTTATGTGTGAATACATTTTCTTGGACTTTCTTTTGTTGATTGCTTTACTGCCTTTATTCAAGGCCCCTATTACATTGCATTTTAATCTGTTTTACCTTGGCTATCTTTATTTTAGTCTTCATTTCCAAAATTGGTTTTTTCTTTTATTTCTTTTCTGAATTCAATCAAATCTCTTTTTATTTCTTCCTGGTGTGTTATGTTCTTCTCCTTTAAATTTTTGAATTTCTGATTCAATGTGGTTTTAAGCCCCTCTGAAATGCTTGTTTAAGGATCTATTTAGCTATCTCTCTATAATCAGTTTGTAGTGTTGTGTTACCATTTTAATTTACTTATTGTGTATTTTTACTTTTGATGGGCAGGGGCAGAGATTTTCATTGCCTAAGGAGTTTTGATTCTCATTTTTTATTTCATTTTATAGTAGCTTTGAATATAGCCTACTTTAACCTATTCCTTTCATTATTTTGGACAATTTAGAACATTTGTAGGTCACAAGTGCCCTCATCTGCCTGTGATGTACAGTAAAATTTTTTTTACATGATTACTTTGTGTCTTTACAGCATTAGCTTGCTGAAGCCAATTTTACTCTTTGTCCTGACAGCTCTCTGATTCTCCTCCTTCTGCATTTTTATATTGCCTGGCTACATGAAGAGGAATTGTATGCTTTCTAATATTTGAGTCTTTTTCTTCTGCAGGATCCAAATTTTTGTTTTTTTATTTTTTATTTATTTTTTTTACTTCAAAATCTCCAAAGTTTCCTCTCCCTTTTCACTTACTTTTACCCAAGAAGCCATCCCTTTCAAAGATAGCCACCTCAAGTCATTCATACCTGTGTTGAGGGTTCTGTCCTTGGTTTTAGATCAGTCTTAAGTCTACACTTTCTGTCCCCTTCTACCCACTTCTTTCTTTCCATGCAAATCTTTGCACACTGGGAGTGTGAGATATGTTAGGATTTGGTGTTAAATTTTGCTTTTATAGGTAACTTGAAGTTTAGGTATTTTCTTTTTTCTAGTTATGTCTACTCTGTGGCTTTGGAGTTTTATTTGTTCTTCTGTTATATTCCGTATTTTTGGAAGATATGTAGGCAGATGTGGATTTAAGCAGCTGCCATTATCATCAGCTACTCGTAAGTGCATACGGATTTTTTAAAATGTTGATCATTTAATAGATTAAAAATAACATCTCATTTCTTAATTTGTTAACTTTTATTTGGATAGAAGTGAAATTGAACATGTTTATATATGCATTTGCTAGTCTGTGTCTTAGGCTATAATTTGTATTTATTATTTATCCATTTTCTAGTTTGATTTCAATGGAAAGTTGGGCAAGGTAAATAAATTAAAAATTCCATTTGCTTTAAAAAATTCTTTACATATTGAGGTTATCATCATTAGTTCGTATGTATTGTAGTTTTTTAATTTTTAAAGATCTTTAATTGCTTTTCATGTTTTGTATTTATAATGTTACCATTATTTTTTAATGAATTTTTAAAGCAACTGCTGCTTATAGAGGAACCATTAATTATTACATATTTTTATATTACTAGGCAATTAATTAAACATTTTCACAATTTCAATAGATTTCTTCTTTGATTCTCTTCCATTTTCTTAAAAAAATTGGTTGTTAGTATTGGTAACTTTCTCTTTTATTTCAATATTTACAATGTTAAATTTGTATTTCTGTCTATTTGCATGAACTGGATTATCCATAACAATTAATGTTAAATAATAATGGTATTAGAAACTATCCTTGTCTTGGACTTAACTTTCACAGGAATGTGTTTTCAAATGGAAGGTGATGTGACTCTTGGTTTGAAAGTATTCTTTCTTATATTGAAATTATATTTTATTTATAATTTCAACTTTTATTTTAGACTAGGGGGTGTATGTGTCGGGGGTACATGTGCGCGTTTGGGGTATGATTGATCCCATCACCCAGATAGTGACCTTAGTACCCAACAGTTAGTTTTTCAACCCTTGTCCCTTTTTATCCTGCCCTCCTTTATTACTTCCAGTGTTTATTCTTGCCATCTTTATGTCCATGAGTACCCAAGGTTTAGCTCCTACTTATAAGTGAGAACATGTAATATTTGGCTTTCTGTTCCTGCATTATGTTGTTTAGCTTAATGGCCTCCAACTGCAATGTCCCTGCAAATGACACGAGTGCATTTTTTTTTTATCGCAGCATAGTATCCCATGGTGTATGTGCACCACATTTTCTTTATCAGTCTCCCATGGTTAGGCACCTAGGTTGATTCCATGTCTTTGCTATTATGAATAATGCTACGATGAACGTGCAATTTCGCTTGTGTCTTTTTGGTAGAATGATTTATTTTCCTTAGGGTGTTTATTCAGTAATGGGGATTGCTGAGTCAAAGAATGGCTCTGTTTTAAGTTCTTTAAGAAGTCTTCAAACTGCGTTTTACAGTGGCTGAAGTAATTTAAACCCCCACACAAATGTATAAATGTTCTCTTTTCTCTGCAGCCTTGACAGCCCTTGCTGTTTTCTGACATTTTAATAATAGCCATTCTCCTTGTATTTCCTTGTGGTTTTGATTTGCATTTCTCTGATGTTCAGTGATGCTGAGCGTTTTTTATATGTTTGTCCGCAACATGTACGTCTTCTTTTGAGAAGTGCCTGTTCATATCTCTTATCTACTTTTTAATGGAGTTATTTGACTTTTTCTTGTAAATTTGTTTAAGTTCCTTATAGATTCTGGATATTAGAGCTTTGTCAAATGCACAGTTTGCAAACATTTTCTCCCATTCTGCAGGTTGTCTATTTACTCTGTTGATAGTTTCTTTTGCTGTGCAAAAGCTGTTTAAATTATGTCCCACTTAATCAATTTCTGGGTTTTTTTTTTTTTACAATTTCTTTTGTGTACTTAGTCACAAATTCTTTTACAAGGCCAATGTCCAAAATGGTATTGCTTTAAGGATTTTTACAGTTTGAGGTCTTTACATTTATTTTTTCAAAAATGCTCCATTTCAACAGGATTTTCAAGTTAATTAATACACTACTATATTTATAATATTTTCTCATTCTAAAAATTACCTCTTTATATATGATTCTACTGCTTTTATTGTTCACAATTTAATGCATTTCTAGTTTTTATTTTAAATGAGCCAACTAAAATTTCATTCACTCTTAATTTCTTATGAATTCAACTGAGTGAATTTTTTTGTTTTCTAATATCTGGTTTTAGTTCATTTGACAAATATTTATTTAAAGTACTTTTTATGTTTTGATCTTTCTTTCTTTCTTTTTTTGAGACAGAGTCTCGGCTCACTGCAACCTTCACCTCTTGGGTTCAAGTGATGCTCGCACCTCAGTCTTCACAGTCACTAGAATTACAGGCACCCACCATCATGCCCGGCTAATTTTTTTTTTTTTTTGTATTTTTTAGTAGAGATGGGGTTTCACCAAGTTGGCCAGGCTGGTCTTGAACTCCTGACCTCAGGTGATCCACCCGCCTCGGCCTCCCCAAATGCTGAGATTACAGGCTTGAGCTACCTCACCTGTCTTAAGGTACTTTTTAAATCTTCAGCACTGTTGAAGAAACTGGGGCTTCAGGATAGTATAGAAATGAAAAGGCTGGTGTTCTCTTGAGACTTACAGTTTACAAATGGAAGCAAAAAATGCCTAAATAAATAAATAATGGCTGATATTACTTCATATATGTGGTAGTTGCATTAGAAAAAAAACTGAATCAAAGTGCCTTGAGCCAGTGCTATTTTAAATAAATGCCTTTGTAGTTATTAATTTCTTGTTTTCCTTAGTTTATTTGTATATTTTTTCTTAAAAGAATTATTTGGCCTATATACATGATATATTATAGTATATTATACATATATTCTCTTTTATATCTTTTAATAATTAATTTACTTAAAATTACTAGTCCAGGAAAGAGATATCTTCAAGTCAATTGCATGACAGCCTGAGAGATTATTCCTAAAGATGTTTAGAAGGAGGAAGTGTATAATACGATACCTGGATTCATACCTCAGCATTTTTACATCTCTATCAAGAGAATATGCGGATGCCAACCCCCAACACCATGAGGCTAAAATCTGTGTATCACTTTTGACTTCCCCAGAACTTAACTACAAATAGCCTACTGTTGATCAGAAGCCTTACTGATAACATAAATACTTGATTAACATTTTTTGTTATATGGATGATGGACTACATTTCTACAATAAAGCTAGAAGAAAGATAATGTTTTTAAGAAAATCATAAGGTAAAGAAAATATATTTAGTATTTATTAAGTGGAAGTGAATTATCAGAGTCTTCGTTCTCATTTTTTTCATGTTGAGCAGGCTGAGGCAGAGGAAGAAGAGGAAAGATTGGTCTTGCTGTTTTAGGGGTGGTAGAGGTAGAAAAAAATCCATGAATGAGTGGACCTGTGCAATTCAATCCTGTGTTGTTCAAGGGTCTACTGTATATAGAAGACTGCTGTGAATCCTCAAGGGCTAAGATAGGCATTGAAGATGATTTGGGTTTCAGTTTCAGTTATCCCTACATCTGCCCTGTCTTTGTAAGTAAACCACAGTTGTCTGTACTTTCAAGAGAGGTCACACACAGGATTTGCAGATTTAGCACAACCCAGAACCTTGTACGGCCCAGAACTGGGCTCCATAATTTTTCCACCAGAACTGCTTTTTAATGAAGATGAGCGGGAAACATGAGTTCAAGGGCATTCAGCTGATTGTGAGAATTAGAATAACATAATGGTTAACCGGAAGGGTCTGTGTCAAATTGGATGGATTCCAGCTCCACCGCATACATGATTTGTAAACAATATTAGCTATTTAATCTCTTTTTTCTCAAATTGCCCATTTGGAAAGTGGAGGTGACAATATGGTTGATGAAATGGAATAAAATATTACCAATACCAACTCTAGCATTATTACTTTTGTTAAACTACTGAATGTAAAGAATTTAGAAGAGTGTCTAGAGCATAGTAGTAACTCAATAGGCATTCTGGATTTTTACTATTTGTTATTATTACTTTTAGTATTATCACTGCAGCCAGGACCCTGTTCCATGCATATTTCAGTTGTTCTTTCCTTATATTGCTAACACCTTGTAAGTAAATCATTCTCCCCTGTAAGTTCCTGCTAGCCCTCATTTCTGTGGCATTCAAAGCCTTGCCTTTGTTCCCTGATTAATTTTTTTCCACACTATGTAGCCATTTTTCTCATTACAATAAAATTATTTCTGGTAGGACCACGTTTCTCTGGTGATATAGAAGCCACCTTGTATTGATTTGCTTTTGTGCTAGCGGAGAGCCAATTGTAGCTATTTAGGTAACTAGGTCTACCTCGACCCTAAAAAGCACTATAAGAGGAATTGTCAATTCATCCCATCTCCCTCAGGTAGACTCTCATCTTTGAAAATACTGCAGTGGTCTCTGGGGAAAAAAAGTTAAGTTGTAAAGTGAGGCTGAAGCAAGACTCAAGAAAAATTGAGAGAAAATGTCAAATAATAAAAGGGTGATGATATTAAAGTCACAAAGAGTGGAGTTTTATGAATCATTGTGCCGTTAATTGCCTTAGGGTCTAGGCCAGATTGTGTCACTTTTTGGACTTTAATTTTTTATTAGTATGAAACAATCTACTATTCAATGAGAAATAATGGATTAAAAATGATGTAATTTGTAATCTCAACAAAATATCAATTCGATTTACCATTACATGGATTTAGAATTACCATAGTTTAGATCATATCTCCAAAGATAGTTCTGCTAAGTCAGACATTTTCTTTTCTTCCTTCCTTCCTTCTTTCTTTCTTTCTTTCTCTCTGTCTCTCTCTTTCTTTCTTTCTTTCTTTCTTTCTTTCCTCTTTCTTTCAACTGGAGTCTTTCTCTGTCACCCATACTGGAGTGCGGTTGCACCATCTTGGCTCACTGCAATCTCCGACTCCCAGGTTCAAGTGATTCTTCTGCCTCAGCCTCCCCAGTAGCTGGGACTACAGGCATGCACCACCACGCCTGGATAATTTTTGTATTTTTAGTAGAGACGGGGTTTCACCTTATTTGCCAGGCTGGTCTGGAACTCCTGACCTCGTAATCTGCCCACCTTACCTTGGCCTCCCAAAGTGCTGGCATTACAGGTGTGAGCCACTGTATCTGGCTCACATTTTCTTAATGTAGATTTGGTGACTCATGACTGCACATGTTACATTAATAATATTTCATGGTCACAATTAGGCATCCATCTAGGAAAATATATTTGTACTAAATGTGATAACTAATGTGAGCAAAAGCAGCAGTGTTAATCAGATTATTATATCTTTTGTTGGAGACTCTTCATGATATTTCAAATTTGAAATATAATTTTGGTGGACTTAAACACTTCAAAAAGTAATCTTTTCATTTGCATTATTTTGCACCATCCATAACTAAGAATTTATCCAAATGTGTTCACATGTCCTTTGGTGGCTCTTAGCCACATGCATAGACATCGAGATGTCATTCTGGTGGCACTGACTCGTAGCTCCTGTGTGCGCTTGTCAGAGCTTTGCGCATACACCCTGCTCTCCAGCTCGGCTCTGGGAAAAGCAGGGTGTGCTAGCTCTGTCTGATTGTGGATAGAAGATTAAAAATAAGTGTAACAGGAGTTTGAAATAGCTCATGTCAGTGACTTGGCCTGTTATACTGGTCTGCGTACAACTTCCTCAGTTATTCTACCATGCTTATCCTCTCATGGTCACAATGTAGTGACCACATTTAAGGCAGACACTGACTTTAGGCTCCTTTGTATTAAAAGCAAAATCCTTCTAAGAGCTTCTAGTAAACTTACACTTATGTCTTATTGACAGGAACTATTTCCATGGGCATCCCAGCTGCAGGTGAGGCTTTAAAAGATAAGAGTAAGATCTTTCTGACCTTTAGAGTAATGGTGCCAAGGGTGATCAGCGGTGGGTGTTAAGTATCATAGAA
This sequence comes from Saimiri boliviensis, assembly GCF_048565385.1. NCBI lineage: Eukaryota > Metazoa > Chordata > Mammalia > Primates > Cebidae > Saimiri > Saimiri boliviensis. The sequence continues at coordinate 197,492,273 of NC_133450.1, read as the reverse complement.
ATGGATTCAAGAAAGATCCCTAATGCAAAATTACGTAGGAAAGAGGATGTTTCATTTTTCTGCATTAAAAAAAGCAAAATCAAGAAGCCTGAGTCACTTGGACCATCAGCTACAGGCTCTATCCCTTCTTTGGATCAGGAGGAGCTAGAATAGATTCAGTTTGACTTGGGAGAAAGTGTAAACTGCTCTGTATTTATTAACAAAGAAAAAAGAGAAGTCCAAATAGCCACAAATAGAAATGACAAATATGACATTGTAACTGTTCTGACAGAAATACAATAAATCCTTAGAGACTATACTGAACACCTCTATGAACACAAACTAGGAAATCTAGAGGAAATGGGTAAATTCCTGGAAACACACAAACTCTCTAGATTGAATTAGGAAGAAATTGAAACTAAACAATCCAATACTGAATTCCAAAATTGAATCAGGAACCAAATACTTACCTATCAAAAAAAGCCCTGGACCAGATAGATTTACAGTTGGATTTTACCAGATGTACAAAGAAGAGCTGGTACCAATTCTACTAAAACTGTTTTCAAAAAATCAAGGAGGGATTCCTCCCTAACTAATTCTATGAAGCCAGAATCACCCTGATAACAAAACCTGGCAAAGACACAATGCAAAAAGAAAACTATAGGTCAATGTTACTGGGGAGGAAAGATGCAAAAATCCTCAACAAAATACCAGCAGATTGAATCCAGCATATAGCAAAAAGTTAATTCACCACAATCAAATAGGCTTCATTCCTGGGATGCAAGGTTGTTTCGACATATGCAGATCAACAAATATGATTCACCACATAAACACAATTAAAAACAAAAACTATATGATCATCTCAATAGATGTAGACAGAGCCTTTGATAAAATCCAACATCTCTTCATGACAGACACCCTCAACAAACTAGGCATTAAAGGGACACACCTCAAAATAATAAGAACCTTCTATGACAGACCCATAGCCAGCATCATACTGAATGGGCAAAAGCTGGAAGCATTCCCCTTGAGAACTGAAAGAAGATAGTGATGCTTACTCTCACCACTCCTATTCAAATAGTACTGAAAGTCTAAGACAGAAAGTCTTAGCCAGAGCAATCAGACGAGAAAATGAAATGAAATGTTATTTCATTTCATTTCCTACTTGAAAAATGAAATTCCTACTTGGAAAATGAAATTTCCACGTAGGAAAAGAATTCAAAGTATCTCTCTTTGTTGACTACATGAGTCTATACCTAGAAAACCCTAAATTTCTGCTAAAAGTGTCCTGGAACTGATAAACAACTTCAGTAAAGTTTCAGTACAAAATCAATGCACAAAAATTAATAGCATTTTGTACACCAATAACATTCAAGCCAAAAGCCAAATTAGAAACACAATCCCATTTACAATAGCCACACAAAAAATAAAATACCTAGGAATACATTTAACCAAAGAGATGAAAGATCTCTGCAAGGAGAACTACAAAACACTGCTGAATGAAATCATAGATGACACGAATAAATGGAAAAACATTTCATGCTCATGGATTGGAAGACTCAATATTGAAAATGTCTGTACTGCCTAAAGCAATCTACACATTCAGTGCTATTCCTATCAAACTTCCAATGTCATTTTTCGTGGAATTGGAAAAATTATGCTAAAATTCATATCTAACAAAAAAGCCTGAATATCCAAGGCAATCTTAAGCAAAAGAACAAAGCTGGAGTCATATCACATTATCCAACTCTAAAAACTATACAATAAGGCCACCATAACCAAACAGCATGGTACTGGTACAAAAACAGACACATAGATCAGTGGAACAGAATAGAGAACCCAGAAATGAATCCACAGACCTACAGTAATCTAATCTTTGACAAAGTTGACAAAAACAAACAATGGGGAAAGGAGTCCCCATTCAATAAATAGTGCTGGGCTAGGCGGTGAGCTACATGCAGAAGAGTAAAACTGGATCCTTACTTTTCACCATACACAAAAATTTACTCAAGATGGATTAAAGATTTAAATGTTAAGACCTCAAACTATAAGAATCCTTGAATAAAACCTAGCAAACATGATTCTGGACATTGGCCTTGGGAAGGAATTTGTGACCAAGTCCTCAAAAGCAATTGGAACAAAAGAAAAATGGATTAAGTGGGATCTAATTAAATCAAAGAGCTTCTACACAGCAAAAGAAACTATCAACAGAGCAAACAGACAACTTACAAAATGGGAGAGAATATTTGCACACTATGCATTTGACAAAGATCTACTATCTAGAATCTGTAAGGAACTTAAACAATTCAACAAGCAAAAACCAAATAACCCCATTAAAAAGTAACCAAGAGACACGGACAGACACTTCTCAAAAGAAGACATACATGTGGCCAACAAACATATGAAAAAAATGCTTAACATCATTAATCATAAGAGATATGCAAGTTAAAATCACAGTGACATACCATCTCGTACCAGTCAGAATGGCTACTGTTAAAAAACCAAAGAACAGCAGATGTTGACCAGGCTGCAGAGAAATGAAAATGCTTATAAGGGGAATGTTTATACATTGTTGGTGGGAATGTAAATTGGTTTATCCATTGTGAAAAGCAGTTTGGAGATTTCCTAAAAAACTTAGAACAGAACTACCATTTGACTCCCCAATCCCGTTAACGGGTGTATATCCAAAAGAAGATAAATCATTCTACTAAAAAGATGCATGCACTCATATGTTCATCACAGGACTATTCACAATAGCAAAGACATGGAATCATCCTAGGTGCCCATCCTAGGTTCCCATGGTGGATTAGATAAAGAAAACATGGTACATATATATCATGGAATACTAGGCAGCCATAAAAAAGAACAAAATCATGTCTTTTGCAGCAACATGCATGCAGCTAGAGGCCACTATCCTAAGCCACTTAATGTAGGAACAGAAACAAAATATCACATGTTCTCACTTATAAGTGAAAGCTAAAAATCAGATAATTGTGGCAACATTAGACATGAGGGATAATAGAGGAGTGAAGTGTGGGTGCAAGGGATGAAAAACTAACTGTTGGGTATTATGCTCATTATCTGGATGACAGGATCATTTGTATCCTAAACCTCAGCATCATGTAATATACCCACATAACAAACCTGCATATATACTACCTGAATCCAAGATAAAATTAGAAATGAAAAAAATAAAAATAATAAATCATCCCACTTTGTGTACATGAGAAAAATAACACATTGTATCCCATAAATGGATACAATTATTATTCGTTTATCAATGATAATATTTTTTAAATGCTGTAGCAGTGGGGGCTGCTCATCATGGAACATAGAATAATGAATATGTAATTAGGACACAGTTCAGGGTTACATATATAGTTCTATCCTTGGGAGGACAGTAACAAAAACATACTTGTGTTATGTAGAAGTTAACTCCATCTTGGTTCTGGTTGTTTGGACAAGATGACTCTTGCAGACGTACCTCATCTGAGGACTCTTTCTAGGTTCGTGGGGGTCCAACCAGGTAGATAAGGCCATTTTGTTATGTTGCTTCTGGACAGCTTGTTGGTCTGTCCTGCAGTGCAATTCCTAATTTAGTTCATTGCATCCCTTAAAAGCACTGATATATAAAGACGTTGAAGAAGATATGTGCCTAATGCATGCCCACTGGGGTTGATGAAACATAAAACTTTAAGTATCATTTTTATAGATTTTCTCTACCCATATAAACAAATAAGATGAATTAATGTGTGCTCAATGTTTGTGATTTCCTAGAATTAGTGTTTTTTTCTTTCTTTCTAAAATTGGTGTAGAAACTGAGGGGTTAACAGTTTTAACATCCCTTCCTCCTCTTCAGCCAAACAACAGCATCATACTGTGGTCACTACTGCCTGAACTTGAAGTGTTTAAGTAAGGATGAAAATAAAAATAACTGTATAGCTTTGATTCATAATACAAATTTCCAGTACCTACCTTTGGAGAGATTCTGAATTAATAGAAATGGGAATCTGACACTTGAGTAAAAAAAGTGTTCAGATGTATACTAAGGGCACTTTTGTTAAGATCACCAGCACATTTCCTCCTCATCGAATTCTTTCCTTCCACGTGGTTCCATTTCTAATCCATTCACCTACAACTGAGTAATTTTTTGCAAGCTCTGTCTTGCTCAGGCTGGGACCTCTTGTACTAATTATCTGTAATTGCATCATGTTCCCTAAAACTAAGGCTTAGGAAGGTTATATGTATGCAGCAAGAGGTACCTTCACCCTAGGATAAAGCCTTCACCCACATAAATCCAAGGAACCTTCCCTGATAAAGAACTAATGTACACATTGGCCTCAATATTCTATAGCTCCAGAGAGGGTAGAAAAGACAGGGAAAAGTACATCAATATGTAACATTGGCAAAATTATAATTTGTGTGATTTTGCTAACCTATGTCAGATATACTTATGAATCTGTTTCTACAATGCATATCTGCATTAATATATCATTTCCCTTGCAATGTAATTTCACTCTTCAGCCTTAATTGGTCAATTCACCATGCTTTAAGAAAAATAAACATGATAGCTGAGTGCATTGATGAATTCACTGAGACAAAGTACAATATAAGAGCATTTTAATCTTATATCCATAGATACTTCAGGGTGTCCCAACTGTACCTCTATTCCACCTCACACATAGGATTACAATTATGCCAACCCTTGTTATGATATATTTGCACACACACAGATATTTACTCATCCCCCACATACACATTTCAAATAAACAAAATCATTCATATTTCATGACATTGAGAGCCATGATTTTTTGATTTTAATATGTTGGAAACTAGGAAGAGTTCCAAAATTGATGCTGTTTTTGTTTTACAAATTATTAGGGGTGTGTGTGTGTGTGTGTATGTGTGTGTGTGCACGCACAAGTATGTATACTTTGAGTTGTATCCATACTAATTAAAAAAATATATATTTCTTTTTAAATTGAGGGAAAATTGTGAATCATTTGGAGCAAATTATTTGAAAATTTACTAGGCTCCAAATTTTACAATTTAGGTATGTTTATTATATGATTATGCCACAGCTGGACACTGAGGTTCTATAGAAAGTGAATATGAAGCAAAGACAATTATCTAATTTTAATGTTATACTAATATTCAATGAATGCTAATTGCTTTTCTGGAAACATAATTAATTCTGCATAAATGATTCATTAATATGAAAACTTTCACTTATGAGAAAAATCAGAATAGGCCAGGCATGGTGGCTCATGCCTGTAATCCCTGCACTTTGGAAGGCTGAGGCTGGTAGATCACCTGAGGTCCGGAGTTTGAGACCAGCCTGACCAACATGGAGAAACCCCATTTCTACTAAAAATGCAAAATTAGCCGGGAATGGTGGCATATTCCTGTAATCCTAGCTACTTGGGAGGCTGAGGCAGGAAAATCATTTGAACCTGGAGCCAAGATTGCACCATTGCACTCCAGCCTGGGCAACAAGAGCAAAAGTCTATCTCAAAAAAGAAAAAAAGAAAAATCAGAATAGAGAACATAATAGTAAACTCCTTGAAAATTAGTATTTTCCAGGATTGGTTTAAGTAAACTATTATGCAGTTTTCTGGGTAATGTTGATTATTTATATGAGTGTGGTTGTTCCATTATCATTTGAGGATGGAAATGAAGGCGGTATTAAAAAGATTTCTAATCAGCAATTTTTTTCACGGCCACTCTCACCTCTTTGTTCCATAGACTATAGATGATAGGATTCAATATCGGGGTGAGTCCAGCATACCAAAGCCATAAATTTATCTATTTCCTGTGAGTCTACAGTGGAGGGCGTCAGGTACATGGAGAGAGCTGTCCCATAGAACAAAACTACCACCATCAGGTGGGCTGTGCACGTTGAAAAGGCTTTGCTTCAGCCCTCCACTGAGCTGATTCTCAGGATATTGGCAAGGATAAATGCATAAGAGATACAAAGGAGTAGCATTGGCATGGGAAGAAGAAGTACACTGATCACCAGCATGATTAACTGCACTAGGGAGGTGTCCACACAAACCAATTTCAAGACAGCCAGAATTTCACAAGTGAAATGATTGATGATACTATTACCACAGAGAGACAGTGGCAGCACAGACATTGTTTCTACCAGGGCAGTGAGACAGCCTGTCATCCAAAAGCCAGCTGCAATCTGCACACATGTTCTCCTATTCATGATGATAGGGTATCTCAGGGGGTTGCAGATGGCTGCATATCGGTCATATGCCATCATGGACCGGAGCACGCAATCAGTGGAGCCCATGGCAAGGGAGAAGTACATCTGAGTAGCACATCCTGAGAATGAAATGGTGTTTCTTCCTGAAACAAAGTTTGCCAGCATTGGAGTGAGTGCAGAAGAGCTGTACCAGATGTCCAGAAAGGAGAGATTGCTGAGGAAGAGGTACATAGGGGTGTGCAGGTGGGAATCTAGGATGGTGATGGAGATCAGAATAACATTGCCCAGCAAGGTGGACAGATACATCAGCAAGCACACCGCAAATACGACGACCTCAACTTTGGGTAGTGAGAAAATCCCAGGAAGAAAAATACTGTTACATATGTCCAATTTGCTGGGAACATTTTTTAAATGTTGTGTTCATCTGTATATATGCATTGAGAGATTAACATCACACATATATAAAAGATAACCCCCTCCTTCACATATCTGGCATGTTTTATTGATATGAACTTGTGGTCTGTTCTTCAATGCTTCTCTAGGTTAGTGATAGTAATATAGTTTGAAGAAATATGTCACTAATATGAAAAATTTAAGCAGGAAGTCAGATACATCCTTAAAATATTACTTTTGCTGTAAGATTTTCTTTTGGCAATGTGAAGGTAGGAAGATGATGTATTTAATAAATATCATAAAAGAATGAGAAAAGAAACAATATTTTATGTTCTTTCTTTTTCCAAAAGCACATTTTAACTGATCTATTTACCTCTGTACCATTGGAATGATTTTCTTCCTCTGATTTGGTAAACATCTTCATACTTAGGTACAGTTCAGATTTCCAGGTTCACAGTTTCTTCTGCCATTCCTAGAGATATATCCAAAATAATTTGGAGGACTCAGTGAATAAAGGCAAAACAAGGTATAGATTTCTGCAGCCACAAATTATCAGAGACTTTGAACACTTAGACACAAGCCCAGAGTTTCCTTCTCAAACCCAGGAAAATGATGACATGTGTCTCATGCTGGGAGACACATGACAGCTATTTCTTTCATATTGCTATAGTTGTCCTGATGTTTGTGCTGCAGAAACATCCTCCAAAGAACCAGCCATTGGCACTGCAGGGCAATTTAAGTTATTTGTTGCTTTTGAAAAGTCTTCAATTCATGCAGCAAATAAAAGTTAAAAATCTATTTGTACAGTATTACAAATTCTAAAACTCCGGGACAGTGTCCCATGAATCCAATTATAGTCAGTAGCTTGTCTTGTCTAATTGTAGTGTTATTCAAACAACAAATAAGCATGTTTCCTATTGACACCATCATTGGGAAGAGGAAGTTTACCTTCTCCCAATAGTGTTAGGAAGTCAGGCTGGTTAATTTAAATTAAGTTAAAAATACTGGATAATATTCATAGTTTCTCCTTCAGATTGTAGGAGAGTTTTATAATATGCATGAGATCAAGTTGTACGTGATATGGATCCCACCAAAGAGAGGGGAATGAGTGTTTAATTAACTTTTCTATTACTCAACATGGCTTAAAGAGAGGGGCATTGAAGGTAGATGTTTCTCATAGAACATGAAGGTCCATCTGCTTTCAGAAACACTTTTTCTTTTGGGAAGTAAACTCCACCCTATCAAGACATCTTTGCACTTCGAAATCCACTGAAGGTTCTATCTGTTTGAGTGATGCTTTATAATCCCTGTTCACAACTTGTCTGTTTTCCAGGTGAGAGACACGGTTAACAATGTGTGGTGGTTTGGGAAATGCATACTGTCAGTGTCATCACTGTACAATTGTGATTGTATAACTTGCTTCTTAGTAGCAGATTGTAATCAAGGCCATTACTGAATTGTTTATATCACATCAAATATTCTTCATTCTCAGAGAAGGTCATAAATTTGAATGATTGCCAAGGTTTTTAGAAGCACAATTAAAAAAAAAATCTCCTCTTCACTCGGCAGTATTTGCAATCAGTATGCATCTTTTAGGTCTTTCATGTACTCACTCCAACAGACATATAACTTTCATGGCCTTGGGATCATGCATATGGTTCCCTTCTTTAACTGTAGGAAAGCTTTGTGCACAGGGAAGACTAGGGACTTTGTGCAATAAACACTTTCCACTTTACCACTTCGTTTATGTCACCTATAGCAAGCTGAGGATCCTCATTGAGATTTGGATTATTAATAAAAGGGCAATGACAATATTTCCTTATCAGAGGTGTTCTGAGGAATAAAGATATTTCATGTAAAGCAACTAAGACTGTAATTGATAGATAATTAATAATGGTAAGTCATTAATAAAATAGATAATTAATAAATGTTAGATTTTTCTCCATTCTATGGTTTTTGACTTGCTTCTTGAATCATCTTTTTTCCTTGTATTTATTCTCCCTTTTCATGATTTCTCTTTAATTATGGCAATGCCCTTCCTTTTCTTTTTTCACTTAGACAATATTTGTTGCAACTGCAATATAAATGATCGAAGCAAAAGAGAGAAAAGAAATGGACTAACTTCTGGCCTCCAAATATACTTTTCCTCTGAATTTGTTTATCTGATACTCCTTCTAACTTATCTGTTCAGTTCCTAGAGACCAAAGCTTGTAAGCCTCAAAGTGAATCATTTAGGTTGACTTGATTGTGCTTGGGAGAAGAGTTAGAAGAGTACATTTATTTTATGACTACCCACAGAAAGATCATATGGAGGCAATGAATAAGTCTCAGGAAGGCTGCCAATCTTATTCCCACTATTTATGCAGCAACAGACTACATTTCTGTTTTGGAGATACTTCAGAAAAATGCTGAAAAGAAGAAATACTGAACCTTCATGGAATTTTATCACTGATTATAAATTATTCTACTATAAAGACACATGCACATGTATGTTGATTGCAGCACTATTTACAATAGTAAAGACTTGGAAGCAACCAAAAAGCCCATCAATGATAGACCGAACAAAGAAAATGTGGCACATGCAAACTATAGAATACTCTGCAGCCATAAAAAAGAATGAGTTCATGTCCTTTGCACGGACATGGATGAAGCTGTGAGTCATCATTCTCAGCAAACTAACACAGGAACAGAAAACCAAATACTGAATATTCTCACTCATGAGTGGGAATTGAACAATGAGAACACATGGACACAGGGAGGGGAACATCACACACTGGGACCTGTTGCAGGATCGGGGAAAAGGGGAGGGATAGCATTAGGACAAATACCTAATGCATGTGAGGCTTAAAACCTAGATGACAGGTTGTTAGGGGAAGCAAACCACCATGGCACATGTACACGTGTGTTAACCTGCATGTTCTGCACAGGTATCCCAGAACTTAAAGTAAAATAAAAATTAAAATCCACTGACTATATATTGGATGGATTTCTTTCTGAATTCTTTCATTCTGTTCCACTGATCTATTTGTTTTTCTTTATGCCACAGTACCTAGATTGTCATAGGTTTATAATAAGTTTATAATAAAGTAGTGTAAATCCTCAAACTTTATTCTTTTCAGTGTTGTCTTGGGTATACTTGGTCCTTTTCTTTTCTTATCGGCCCTAAAATTGTCAGTTTCTCCAAAATCTCTTTCTAGATTTTGAATGGTGTGGCAGTAATCTGTAGATCAATCTTGGGAGAAATGATATCTTACTAATATGGATTCTTCTGATTCATGAACAATGTATCTCTCATTTCTATAGGTCTTTAAATTCTGTCGTCAATGTTCTGTAGCTTTCAGTAGAAAAGTTTTACATATCTGTCAGACGTGGCAACTCAAACCTGTAATCCCAGAAGTTTAGTAGGCTGAGGCAGGTGGATCATTTGAGGTCAGGAGTTCCAGAACAGCCAGGCCAACATGGTGAGACCCCGTCTCTACTAAAAATACAAAAATTAGCTGGGTGTGGTGGTGCGCTCCTGTAATTCCTGTTACTTGGGAGTTTGAGGCAGGAGAATCACTTGAACCCAGGGGACAGTGAGCCGAGATGGCACAACTGCACTCCAGCCTGGGTGACAAAGTGAGATTCTGCCTCAAAAAAAAAAAAAAGTTAATTTTCTCTGTTATTTTATGTTTTAAAATATGTGGTATTTTAAAAATATATTTTTTGATTTCTTTTTGTTGGTAAATAGAAATGCAACTGGTGTGTGTGTGTAGTAACATACCCTGATAGCTTTATAGATTCTTTTATTAATTTTATTATCTATTGTGTGGATTCCTTGGAAGTTTTTGTCACTGTTCACATATACAGTCTGGTTGTCTGTGAATCAGGACAGTTTCCTTCTTTCTTTCCAACTGTAACCCCTGTTAGTTATTTCTCTTGCCTTATTGCTCTGGCTAAGACAGTCAATATAATGTTTCACAGAAGTGGTGTTAGTGGACATTCTTGCCTTGTTCCTGATCTTAGCAGGAGGATATTCAGTATTTTAATTGACTATCTGGCTGTTTCACCTTGGACATATCTCCACATTCAGTCTCCTTTTTCTTTTGCTTAATTGGAGAGAATTGAAATCGATCATCTTTCATAACCCTTTCAAATATAGTATTTCAAAACTCTGATATTCACTTGTAAAATCATGAAAGCTATGTAGTTATTCTTTCTTGCATAGCTACAGTGAGTTCATTGACACTACAGATTTATGTGTATGTGTGTATATACCATGTCACGCCAGTTCGAATGGCAATCATTAAAAAATCTGGAGACAACAGATGCTGGAGAGGATTCAGAGAAATAGGAACACTTTTACACTGTTGGTGAGAGTGTAAATTAGTTCAGCCATTGTGGAAGACAGTGTGGCGACTCCTTAAGGACCTAGAAATAGAAATCCCATATGACCCAGCAATCCCATTACTGGGTATATATCCAAAGGATTATAAATCATTCTACTATAAGGACACATGCACACGAATGTTCATTGCAGCACTGTTTACAATAGCAAAGACCTGGAACCAACCCAAATGCCCATTGATAATAGACTGGATAGGAAAAATGTGGTACATATGCACCATGGAATATTATGCAGCCATAAAAAACGATGAGTTCGTGTCCTTTGTAGGGACATGGATGAAGCTGGAAACCATCATTCTCAGCAAACTGACACAAGAACAGAAAATCAAACACCGCATGTTCTCACTCATAGACGGGTGCTGAACAATGAGAACACATGGCCACAGGGAGGGGAGCACTACACACTGGGGTCTGTTGGGGGGAAGTGGGGGAGGGACGGGGGCATGGGGAGGTGGGAAGAGATAGCATGGCGAGAAATGCTAGATATAGGTGAAGGGGAGGAAGGCAGCAAATCACACTGCCATGTATGTACCTATGCAACAATCTTGCATGTTCTTCACATGTACCCCAAAACCTAAAATGCAATAAAAAAAACAAAATTATATATCTATTACATATAATCGTATCTTTCTCTCTCTTTATATGTATATTTTTTCTTCAACTAGATCTCTATTAATCATCTGTGAATATCAGTGAAAGCTAAAGTGTAGACACTGGAGGACGAGAATGAAAAATAGCTAGACTAAGGGGTAGAGATTCCATGCTAGCAGAATAAGGAATCAAATCAATGTGAAAAAATAATAGGAGGTGATTCAGACTTGAAACCGTGAAGATCTAGACCTGAGTTGGAAGAGCAGAGGAGAAGCATGAAAGTATTTGGAAGCATGGGCTGGCTGTGCAGTCAAAGAACTAGGAAGGTTAAAGCCACTTACTTGGAATGATGGGGAAGAGGCTAGGTCTAAATCTGAGATGGGGACCTATATATTTAGCCATATGTTTTCTTGTTTTTTCCAGCATGAAAGGCTCTGAGAAAGCCTAGCTTGTCTAAAAGAGGGAGGTTGGTATGATAAGGTGGTACAGAGAGAAACCAGGAAGAAGCCTAAAAATATGCTTGAAAGCTAAACAAGTTGAGGTTTTTATTTTTATTTTTAACAATTGCATGCTGCTGCTCTGTGCCCCATCTCTCATTGTGAAATGACAAATTGAAAGCTTATCAGATACTGATGAGCAGAGGATTAATCCAGTGACTGCCCTGAAAACAACAGTGTTGAGAAAATAGATAAAGCAAAACCACAAATGGGTGTCCAGGTGACCACACTCAAGATGTATAAACCTCCCAGGTGAGGCAGGTGTGGGAAAAGGAGCTGTTAGAATGACAGTTCTTTGTGGTGCAAAATTAACATTTCTAACATTCCCACTCTAATCACCTCCCTCCCCTCAAAAAGCAAGGAAGCACACAAAGACCAGGCTTCCTGCTCTATTCCTGATCCTGAATAAGTTACTTAGTTAGCAGCCACCAATTTTAAATTACTGTCTTCCTGAGGTGCTAGAGGTAAGAAGATAATAGAGGTATAAACCCTTTCCTGGGCATCCTCTCAATCTAATCAGGGAATTAGAGTTTAATGATAGAATGATACAATTATTTTTCAATCAGGGGGGTGAGTGAACACCCTTTGCTGAGGTCTGGGAAAGATTACAAAGAACATGTTAAAGAAAAACTGCTATCAGAGTAGAATTTGAAAAGTCATCACGTGCAGCCCAATGAGTATGTGAAAGCAAAGCCTTCCAGGCAGGGAATAACTGTCTATTTAAACTTGGAGTCGTAAAATGTCATTTTGTACTCAGGAAAAGATACGTAGATCAATGTGACTAGATTATTGAGTTCGAAAGAGAGAGTTCGGGGTGGTAAAGCTGGCATTGTCACATGGGATGGTCTGTGCCAACTGAGGGCCTCTCTAGTTCCCATTTTAGGTGCTCAAAGGGGATTTTTACCAGAAGGAAAGCAATATAAATATGAATTTTTAATTTTTAATAAATTGAATTTTTAATCACTTAAAGAATGGAAGAGAAGGGATTGAAAATGAGACTGAAATTAGAAGTCTCTCAATGAAAGTGGATGAGACAAGTGTGGATCCTGAGGTACTACAACAGGCAGAGGTGCATATTACTTGGGTTATATCGTCACCTGGTGTTGACTGTACATTATTAACTAAATTCAGGGGAGTTAGGCAGAATAGCATAATTGCACATAATTTGAGAGGACGAGCTCTCAGTTGAGGTCATAATGTGGCCTGGTAGACATTAAAATAAGACATTAAAATGTTTTCTTTTGACACATTGTAGAAGTTCCTGGGAATCCCACCAAAGATGTACTGGTAAAAGACACCAGGGGCTGGATACCCATTTCAGTGATGTCAGCACAGTTGATATGCATAGATACATCACGAGGGAAGGGGCCTGATGAGTATGTGGGGCTGAGGGAGTTTCTTTGACATTTTACTGATCTCGCTCAAAGAAGATAATTGTTTATCCCTGAGTGAATATAAATCTGGCTGAAAAATAATTTTACCTTTCCATAGATGAGTAAGGATCAATGAAAAGGCTTTATCTTCCAAGAAGAAGGGCTGTTACTCAAGTTGAAGATTGCATGGAGACTTTCACATTCTCTAGAGGGGAAGGAGTGTTGAATCAACATTAGGTTATTGCATAGGAGGTTGTATTTGTTTGCTAAGGCTACCGTAATAACATAGCACAGCCAAAGTGAGTTAAACAGAAATGTATTTTCTCACACTGTTGGAGACTAGAAGTTCAAGGTTGAGGTGTTGGCAGGTTTAACACCTCTTGGTGTGTTCACAGGGTCATCTCTCTGTGTAGATGCATCTGATTTATCTCTCTGTGTCCTTGTTTCTTTTTATGGGGATACCGTTCATACTGAATTAGGACCCGCTCCGAAGACTTAATATTAACTTAATTACTTCTTTAAAATAATTTTTGTGGAGATAGTGTCTTGCTTTGTTACCTAGGCTGGTCTTGAACTCCCGGCTTCAAGTAGTCCTCCTACCTTAGCCTTCCAAAATCTTGAGAGTCAAGGTGTAAGCTACCATATCTGGCTTTAATCACCTCTTTAAATATGGTTTTAATCACCTCTCTAAATATGATTTTATTCGGAAGTGCGGGTAGTTGGGACTGCAACAAATGAAATTTGGGAGACACTATTCCATCTATAACAGAGGATATTGGTCACGTGTTACCTGGGTAGCTTATACTTCTTCAGAAACATATTCAGGGCCTATTATGAAGGTTAGTACCTTGAATGGAGGGCAAGGTTTGAGATTCTGTTAACTAATCTGGCCACCAAAATATACTGATCTTTTCTCTTGGTAATAAGTTTGCTTCCTTGGTGCCAGAGAGCATAGTCACTTGGTAAGCTTTATGACATCTTTCTAAAATCAGGACGCCAGCAAAGCAGATACTTTAGGCAGATGTAGTGGTTGTTGTTGAAATATGGGTGCACAGAACTGTGGTTTGCACTGCCTTTTTAAAATTTTTACTTTAATTTCTGGGATACACGTACAGATCGTGCAGGATAGTTACACAGTTATACACATGCCATGATGGTTTGCTGCCTCCATCCCCTGTCACCTACATTAGATATTTCTCCTAATGTTATCCCTCCCCAATATCCCCACCCCCTGTTATCCCTCCCCAGCCCCCTACCCCACAACAGACCCCAGTGTGTAATGTTCCCCTCCCTGTGTCCATGTGTTCTCATTGTTCAACACCCACTTATGAGTGAGAACATGTGGTGTTTGGTTTTCTGTTCTTGTATCAGTTTGCTGTGAATGATGGTTTCCAGATTGATCCATGTCCCTGCAAAGGACATGAGCTCATCCATTTTTATGGCTGCGTAGTATTCCATGGTGTATATGTGCCACATTTTCTTTAACCAATCTACCTTTGATGGGCATTTGGGTTGGTTCCACGTCTTTGCTATTGTAAACAATTGCACTGCCTTTTCTACACAGGCAGTAAAAAAGTCATGTCTCATCTCCAGGGAACAGGGACCTCAAGGCCTTGGGGTTTTGATGTCATCTCCATTTGGCTTTCTACCATAATTTTTGGTTAGTAAGGGTTCTCTAAGGTGATCACAGAAACTAGAGCAAATACAATTCTATCTAAGAAAAATGTTCAAGAAACAAAGTCAAAGAGGTGTGGCCACAAACTTCATCAAACCAAAGGTGGTTTGCAGCCTGAAGCAGGAACATGGGGCCAAGCTAAGGCGTTTGGAAGTTGTGGGACACAGGATCCCACCATCAAAGGATTTGGATAGTCAGAGGAAGGCCTACGTTAGCGAACAAAGTAACCATCGAAGGGTGATATTTTGCATATTTTTGGAAGCATAGCAAGGGCAGAATAAATGTATTTAAATTTGACATTTGTGATCTGTCACTTTAGGTCTGACAGACACATTAGGTCTGACTCCCTCATACTGTATGATTGGCTATATTGTGAATTCGGTGGCTTCGTTTTCTGTTTTATTTTGTTTCCTTTTGTTTTTGTTTTTGTTTTTTTCTTTTTTTGAGACAGAGTTTCGCCCTGCTGCCCAGGCTGAAGTGCAGTGGTGTGATCTCAGCTCACTGTAACCTCCTCCTTTCTCATTCAAGCGATTCTCCTGCCTCAGCCTCCTGAGTAGCTGGGTTTTCAGGCACGCACCACCATGCCTGGCTAATTTTTGCATTTTTAGTAGAGATGGGGTTTCATCATGTTGGCCAGGCTGGTCTCGAACTCCTGTTAGTCAGCTTTTTATTACCATTAAGGAGGTTGGAATGTAGTATGACTAAGTAGAGATTTGTTAGATGAATAAATAGTTCATAACAGAGGTAACGTTCCTGCACACAGGCCCAAGGTAAGAGGCAAGGAAAGGTTACCTTGGCCTTCCCTGTGTACACACAGGGATACAGCTCTATTTGTGAACCCTACACTACTACAATTTTCTAAGTATAGTTTTTTTTTTTAGACGGAGTTTCGCTCTTGTTACCCAGGCTGGAGTGCAATGGCGCGATCTCGGCTCACCGCACCCTCGCCTCCTGGGTTCAGGCAATTCTCCTGCCTCAGCCTCCTGAGTAGCTGGGATTACAGGCACGCGCCACCATGCCCAGCTAATGTTTTGTATTTTTAGTAGAGACGGGGTTTCACCATGTTGACCAGGTTGGTCTCGATCTCTTGACCTCGTGATCCGCCCGCCTCGGCCACCCAAAGTGCCGGGATTACAGGCATGAGCCACCGCGCCCGGCCAGTATAAGTATAGTTTTAATTGTCCTTGAAAGGATTAAGATACAATTTTTATTTGTCAAGTATACCTCAATAAAGTTTGCCGGAAGGGAAGTTTAAAGATCTCTGATGTTATAATCCTCTATTGCCAGTAGATGGCGAAAAAGATTTGCATGTCTTTCATGGAACCCATCCTCCCCCTATGAAAAGGTTTCTCAGTAGAGAAAAAAAATGCAGTGCTTTGTTTTTTTGTTGTTGTTAATACTTACAAATAGAAAAAAAGCCTTGTTTATACTTTTATTCAAATTATTTTTAAAACAGAATAAACTGTGGAAGAGAGTTGCTAGTGTCTTATATTGAAGTTTAAATACTTCCATAAGGCAAAGCTCTGTGCTCAGGACTGAACTGGAGGCTGTGGAGAACAGACTAAGTACAAGGTTTCATCCCTGTCCCCGAACTGAAGGACACTTGATGTATCTTTTACATTCACGTGTCAGCCAATGGCTGCCTTGCTTGGCCATTGTTTGTGGTTAATATAGATAAACTTGGCCAGGGGTGTGGCTCACGCCTGTAATCCCAGCACTTTAGGAGGCCGAGGAGGGCGAATCATGAGGTCAAGAGATCGAGACCATCCTGGCCACCATGGTGAAACCCCGTCTCTACTAAAATTACAAAAATTAGTTGGGCGTGGTGGTACGAGCCTGTAAACCCAGCTACTCGGGAGGCTGAGGCCAGAGAATCGCTCGAACCCGGGAGACAGAGGTTGGAGTGAGCCGAGATGGCGCCACTGCACTCCAGGTTGGGTGACAGCAATACTCCATCTCAAAAAACCACAGGTAGACAGACAGATAGATGGATAAGCTCTCCGGAGCCCCTGTGCCTCCGACGCTAATCCTGCTTCTGCTTTGTGTGATCACAAGAGAACAAAATAGGACACTGTTGGTTTCTATGGTAAGTGATTCTGCAGCTTCAGCCAAGGCTTATCCCATAGCATGGTTTCAGTGGGGGCAGGAAGGGGGATGGCTTGCCTTGTCAAGACAGGCCCTCCTGTATTCAGCAAATGACTTCAGAGAAGGCGTGTTAGCGTGCTGGGGCTGTCATAACAGTGGACCACAGACTGGGCGGCTTAAACAACAGACATGTATTGCCTTACAGTTCTAATGGCTAGATGTCCAGATCCTGGATTGGTTCCTTCTCAGGCCTGCGAGAGAGACTCTGATCCATGTCTCCAGCCTTGCTTCTGGTAATTTGCTGGCATTTTCTGGGCATTCCTTGGTTTACAGAAGCATCACCCCAGTCTCTGCCTTCATCTTTATGTGGCATTCTCCCTGTGTCCATTTATTTGTACAGATTTTCCCTTTTTATAAGGACATCCGTCATATTGGATGAGGGGCCTGCACTACTTAGGTATGACGTCATCTTAATTAACTATGTCTGCAATGGCCCTATCTCCAAATAGGTCACATTCTGAGGTCCTGGAGATTTGAACTTTAATAATAGTATTTGGGAGGCACAATGTAACCCATAATAGAAGGCCTTATAACTACTTCCCAAGTGGGGATTATAAATATCCTCTAATTGATTTCTTTCCTTTTTTTGTGTGTTGGGGGGTGGTTAAGTTTTATGAGATGGTCAACACCGCCATTGTTTAGAAATGTTTGCAATGTGTCATTAAATCTTTATGCTAAAAAGCAACAATACGTTATTTTTCTCTTTTTCCTTCCTACCTTCCGTCCCCCCTCAGTCCCTCCCTCCATTCCTTCTTTTTTTTAAAAAACAACAACAACAAACAACAACAACAACAATATGATGTTGTGCTTACATCTGGTACATGACTGGAAAATTTTGAGTCAGCAGGAAATAGAAGGGGCTACAAAGTAGGATAGGAGAGGAGAGGAGAGAGGGTATATAATTTATCAAAATGTTCGCATGCATACTTCATGTTTTAAAGAAAAAATGACAACTGAGAGCCTCATTAAGTTCTGAATGACCAAGTTTCCTATAGCAAGTATTCTAAGACCTCTTATGTATGCCCAATTTTCTTTTCCTTTTTTTTTGTTTTGTTTTGTTTTTGAGACTCGAAGGGCACTAGTTGCTTACCTCGTAGGCAAAGGCAAGGTGCTCCTCATAATGTTATTCTGTATTCTATTTTCTACCCACGAGGATGTCCATCAGGGAATGATGCTACCTATAGCAGCCGACCTGGGCACTTAAAAGAATGCCCAAGAAGAGGATGTTAGCAAGTGATTCTGCTTTAGCAGGGAGATGAGTCAACCGCAGTGACCTTGTAGCTGAGTTTTAGTGTTATATAAATTTGCCTTCCCAAATGTGTTATTTACATCATATACATTTAGAAAAATATTTTGCTCATTAATACCCACAACAAACTTTTGAAGAATACTTTCTGTGTGAAGGGCCAGTTTTCAGCCCAGAGAACGCTGAACTGGATATGGCATGATCTCCGTCTTGAGGACGAGTATACCCTCATAAAGTTGAGCTCATTTAATAACCTGGATATACACATGTGCATGTCTGCAGCGCGAATGACCTGAATGCCCGTTGTGATCAGTACCAGAATACAGGGCAACTGTCAGATACTTTGCAGGTGGCTGATGAAGATACCATGGCAACCTGTAGGTTATTCCTGCACTCTTCTATTGCCTCTTTTCTCAAACCTCGACCACTCTGCTGGCCACTTTTAAGGGTCAGGCATGTGAGGGTGGGCATAACACCTGGATATGTCTTTGAGCATATTTGCCGAGTTATGATCGTCATCATGATTAGTGTCCTCTTCCTCACTGAAGGCCAGCTCTTGAATGTCTTCTCTTAACCTTAATGAGCTCCTTAATTCTTTAATTCATCAGCATTCTCAAATAACATGATTTTAATACTTAACTCTTTTTTCACTGGCTTAAATTTATTTTCAAAACCTTCCACTTAGTTTCATTCAACAGCATTTTAATGTGTGGAACGATGTATTCCTGCATATAAATGTACAGTTTATTAACGCAATGGAGTCGCATTGCTGTGGAAAAATTCTTCCTAATTTTATGCCAGGTTAATTACACTTCTGCAGAGAATGCTGCATCTTTCAGATGCTCTGTCAATGGAGTAAATGTGAGATCTGCTAGTATAAGAGAACACAACCACAGCGCTAGCTGGAGAATTGCCAGGTAAAATGTATATTACTAAAAACAGCAATAGGAGCCCTTGTAGTAAGACATGGCCAAAAATGAAAGGCAGCATACTAAAATAAGATATAGGCCATACCTTCATGGAGTCACACAGATGGAAGATGGCATCTCATTTGTTTTCACTCACACTGTATTCCTAGGATTCAGCATACTACTGGAGCTTTGTAAATAAATGTTCTCAAACTGTATGATTGAACAGATCAAAAACAGCTAACCCAGTAGCTCAGAAATTGGAGGTCCTCTTAAGAACTATTTAAAGAACCAACAATTGATTTGACAAATGATGTACAGGCAGGTCATAAGATTATAAGTCTAAATATTTTTATTAATGTTATTATTTTTAAGGATAAACAAAAATTGATAAATATAATTGAGGTATGGTCTTTAGAATCCAATCAAATAATACCATATCCAAACATCTGTAAATAAATATACCCCACAATTTGTATATGGTTAAATAAATTTAAATTCTCTGTGATGCTAACTTAGTGTTAACTCACCATAGTACTTAGCATGGTGTGCCTGACTAGCACGTAGGGTTGAATCACATTTAGCCAGTGTTTGGTAAGTATTTATTTATTTAAAATTGAAGGAGGAATGTCCAAAACATCACCTCAAATAAAAATCAATGAAAATTTCTTCATAAGCAAAACTTTACACCATGGCGACAGATGTAAACGTTTCATTAGCATTTCTTGAGTTCCTACCCTGTAGCAAGTATCCAGACTTAATGATGGAACTTCTTTTACTGAACTTTATTATTTGAAAACAATTTTTCTTATTATGCCGATTCAGATTATATTGTATATCATTCTCTATTAATTTTGATTAATAGAGACAAAGTTTCTTTTATTAGGCTCTTGTTAGAAACAAACTTCTCCCCACTCTGAGAAATCAAATTATTTCTAGCCTGCAGAATTCCTGAATTCCATAAAAAATTAATGCCGTGAATATTTCAATTAGGAAATATGTGCAGTCATTAATTTGTTTAAGAGCTTGGTAAAAAGTCATTTCAAAGAGACTCAGTTCAAGGAGGATGTTAATTGTAGCAAGAGGTCTGTTGATATTGACATCATGTTTGTGCTAAGGTCATAGACTCTCATTATAATTAAGTGTTTTGACATGTGCTGACACATTTAACTTGCTGAAACACATTTAAATATTTCTATAAACCATCTACCGAAAATGAAGACTACCCTCAACAAGAAGTATCCTTGAGAAATGACTGCATCCATCATGAAGTCATGTTACAAAGAATCAAAGTTGCTAGTCCTATTGCAGTGTAAAAGGAGAATTTCTTGTCTGTCCTAATGGGACCAGTGAGAGTTGGTGTTGCCATTTCTATAAGAGTCATGATAAAGTGTCTTCAATGCTTGTAGGTAGATAAAATCATTCTCCTTGAGGGTATCTCATAGGACTCAGCACATAGTATCCAAGAGTTTAATCATGTACAGACATAACCATGCAGTTTACAAACTGGTACAAAGATAAATGACTAAATTGTGGACAATGTCCAGGCTTTACTAAAGTGGCCAGGCTATAAGAAGGGAAAGTTGTCACTGAATTATCTTCAGGGTACATGCTCCTGTTAACAAAAGAGTGGCCTTATCTGCTTGAGTTCTAGAAAAGGAGGTATTTTGTACCACATAGAGACACTTTATCACAGTCTGACCACTAGAAAATGAACAGGATTAGGGGACCTGGAGAAACCATTAGCTTTTCTTTATCTTTGTTGAAATATTCCTCAAGAGTATCTTGTTTCTTCTCTCTGATTCTTTGTTACTGAGCAAACTTTTGACAATACATCCATTTCCAGACTACTGAAGTATCTGGTATCTAATGACAGGAAAAGAGTGTCCTGGGCTTGTTGAAAGTGTTTATTTTTTGGTAAATTAGTAAATCTGCTGTTTATTCTTCCATGGTAAATTGATAAATCTCTTAGTGTCTGCTTTATCATTTATCTTTTGAGAATTTGTTTGTCATGAACCAGCCCCTAAGAGGCCACTTAACTCTTGGCACACTGATGGGTTAAATATCTAGGACCAAAACAATTAAGTGGGCCGGTGTGGTGGCTCACGCCTATAATCCCAGCACATTGGGAAGATGAGGTGGGTGGATCACTTGAGGTCAGGAGTTCAAGACCAGCCTGGCCAACATAATAAAATGCCATCTCTACTAAAAATACAAAAATTAGCCAGGCGTAGTGGCTGGTGCCTGTAATCCCAACTCCTTGTGAGGGCTGAGGCATGAGAATCGCTTGGACCTGGGAGGCAGAGGCTGCAGTGAGCCAAGATCGCGCCACTGCACTCCAGCCTGGGCAAAAGAGTGAAACTCAGTCTCAAAAACAAAACAAACAAACAAACAAAAAAAAAAAACTGGGCTCTTAAGTCCAACAGACTCTGAGGGAAGCGCCAAGGCCCTGCTCAGGCCCACTACTTGTTCTCCTCTTTAATATTGGTCTCTTTCCCAGTCAGCATGTTCTAATTATGACCATCTGTCTTAGCCCATTTGTGTTGCTGTAAAGGAATACCTGAGACTGAGTAATTTTTAAGACAACAGGCCTATTTGGCTCAGAGCTCTGCAGACTATGCAAGAGGCATGGTGCTGGCATTTGCTCAGCTTCTGGTGAGGCCTCAGGAAGCTTTTACTCTTGGTAGAAGGCAAGGGGAGCTGGTGTGTCACATGATGAGAGAGGGAGCAAGAGAGATGTCAGGCTCTTCTAAACTGCCAGTTCTCATGTGAACTAACAGGTCGAGAACTCACTCACTGTCATGGGGAAAGGCACTAAGCCATTCATGAAGGATCCGCCCCTGTGACCCAAACACCAGTTCCCACCTTCAACACGGGATGACATTTCAACATGAGATTTGAAGGGGACAAACATCCAAACTGTATCACTCTCCATGGATTAGTAGGTGACTTTAAACATCTAATTTTCTCAAAAACAGACTTTTCAAAATCTTTAAAACAGATCTACCAACTTACAAGTACATAGATGACGTGAAGTCCCTTCATATATCTTGTAGTTTGCAAGACACGTTTTGATACTACACATCCTAGCATGTCAGTTTAATCCTTCTGCTAATGCCTTCCTTGTAAACCTGGGATCAGTCAACTATCACATCCCACCTTCATGCCTCAGTTCTTTCAGGCTTTATAATGGAAAGGGCTTGGTGCCTGGCTCAACGGTTCAGTATAACAACAGCAATAAAAAATTTATAAGCAATTATTATGAGTTAGCCAATATGCTGGGTACTTTCATACATCTTTAATTATCTAATTAACTCTTCACCCTGTGAAACAATTTCCATTTTACAGATTTAGTAATAGAGGTTTTTCATAATAAAGTAACCTGTTCAGAGTCACACAGTGGAATATGCAAAGTCTGAACCTAGGCTAATCTGACTTCAGGATCCTGGCTCTTTATGGTATGGCCTGCTGTCTCTCTCTAATTTACTAAATGAGCTTTAACGTAGATCTTGTCCTTTACTAGCATGATCACGTTCTGGTAGCAAAAACTCACGCATTACAAACAACCTGGGCATTATGGTGGGATAGATCTCACCAATTAAGACAGTGGAGTACAGAATGCAGCATCTAATAATTGAACTGATTTAGGATTTCTTAATAGAATTCCATTTAACTAAAAGGATTTGGATTATTAATGAACTCAGTCATGGTTGGGCTGGGTTGATTGTGGCTTAATTGCTCTAGGGCCCTTCACTTTGGCAATCTTTTCACAAATACTTAAAATTGAGTTCATTATATGGTGTCTGTGAAGGGATGCTAGGTTTACCATTTAGGCTGAATAGTCTAAATAGCTCAAGGTCTCATCAAAGATATAGTAAGACAAATATCATCTCAATGAAATATGTTAACAACTGTTTTAACAGATTACTGTGAGAACTAGAGGGGAGGCCACTGAATCTCCTGGGCTTCTGGGAGAGCTTTCCCAGTAAAGAGGTATTATTTGCTCAGGTCTATAAAGCGAAGACTGGGAGTTTGCTAGGTGAAGAACTGAAGAGGAGAGAGGGCTTTGTAGACAGTGGGCCCAGGTCCTCCAAAAGCATTGACACATGAAAAAATTCTGTAAACTCATAGACTGATGAGAAATTCAGTGTGGTGGGCTTTTATTTTTTATTTTTTGTGTGTGATTCTGAACACATTGGCTAAAGATTGAGACAGGTAGCATGGATGTCAGAGCCATATCATGAGGTCTGACTTTTGGAAGTGCTTGACTCTGTTGCTAACATGTTTTTACTGCCAGTCTACAGAAGGAGACTCAATGAGACAGACTTAGGTCTCCCATGGTCAAGTAGCATCTAATTTAAAAGTCTGATTATCCCAGCTTTCTGACTCTGATTAGCTTCTGCTGCAGATCATATTCAGTATATGCAGCAGAAAAAGTATAAACCTTTTCATTCACATTGACCATTCTTTATATAAGAGACTGTTAATATGTCGTTATCAGAGCACTGTGTCGGAAAAATCTGGAGGGCTTGCTGAGAAAGCACATACCTGGGTCTTGAGATTCTGATACTACTGGTATGAGGATAATGCCCAGGAATCTAAGTTTTTAACATTCTGCAAGATTCTGTTATATACATAAATATGCAGATTCTTGCCCTATAGGATAAAATTTAAAAGATATAGTTGCATTGATTGCTTGGAGCTCTTACAAGATCTACAAGATTAGATACAACATGGGTTAGGATTCAGTCAATGTATGTATTATTCTTATATGCATACATCAGAGCAAAGGTTACAAAATGGCAGCTTATTTAATTAGAATTTTCCCTCAGAAATGTTTGTTTTTGGCTTATATATTAGTTTAATTGTTAAGAGTTTGAATTAGTTCCCACATATAAACACTGAATATTTCATACAAAATATTGTATTCACACAATACAATATACGCCTCTTGGGATGCCTCCTATAGAAAGAATTCAGGATCTCTAGTTTATTATGGACATCCCCAGCCTGCCCCACCCTGTGCCTTTGCCTGGCCTGCAGGAATTTTCCTGTCTCCCTACAGGAAGGCAAATTCACATCTTAACACTCTGTGCCTTCTAGTTTCATTCCCTGTTCTTTCCTCACTTCTTTTCATGCTCAAGAACTGCTGATTATTGAGAGGCGGGTGAGCAGAGGCCTCCATCCCTCTGTGTCTTTGCACATGTTCTTACTTAGGTCTAAAATGTCCTTGTCAACTTTATATTTTTGGTCATCTTTTAAAACACCAGGCAAGTGTCATATCAACTGTGCAATCTTCCCTGGCTTCTCCCAGACCAATTCAAGAATTCCTCCTCTGAGCTAAGAACTTTGCAAAATTCTCTTGTATCTCTTATCACATGTGTATTTTAATACCTCCACCGCCATACCATGAGTTTATTCAGTACTTACCAATGAAAAGAAATTTTTACCTAGGCTTAATACACTAGGGATTGTGTCAAACCCATAGTTAATCAGAAGATCTAATAATCCCACACGTGAGACTTCTCCATTATCTTAGTAGTAGAAATTGTGGCATTATTTTGGAAGAATATATAACCGTTGTGACTTTACTTAGAAATGTTTAGGCAGAATTCATCAGGCAGGTTCAGTGTTTTCTTTTGCATGTCATTATTGTGATTTTCCTTCCAAACTAAGTTGGATATATCACAGACAACCTAAAAAACCTACCTCATTGAGTTATTTCCTATCATAATATACTACAACTACATCTTAGCTGAATGAAATTTGTGATCATTTCTTCAGAGACCATTCTGTTCTATATTTAACTATGAAGTTATCTAACGCTGAAGTCACATTTAACTCTGAGTTCTGTTTAATCGCTTTTTAGTAAAATAGCCTATTTTTCCCTTCATAATAATGGTGGTTTCCACTATTCACTGTCATTTTCAACATTCCATTTCCCCCAAATATCATCTAAAGTTGTTTTTTTCCTGTTCTTGAATATAGTTTCTCTATATTCAAGAGAATATAGAGAAGTTTCTTATTAGTTTCTCTCGCTCTCTTTTTCTGGCTCAGTGCCATGCAGGGTTTAATTAATTCCTTCTACAATATTTGCATGCTATGATTTTCTTTAATTTATTCTGTCTATACTCTTGCCTTATTTAATTCAAGAGAACATTTGGGAAATGGATACCGTTTGCATAAAGGATGCAACGCAAATAAATTATGCTGCTTCCAACTGCCGTAATGAGTAAGCAAAATCCTGCAAAGCCATTTCAGTAAAGTCCATCTGCAAACAATGAGAACATTTCTGATTAATGTAGGCTAAAGCTACACTAAAAGTCATTAGCGCACTTCAATTGCACTTGCATACTTTAAGTTTTAAAAAGTAACGCTGGGTTTAAATGTTTAAAATTACCCTTTCAGCACTAGTTCCTAAAAGGATGTGTAAATCTGGCGCTGTTTGGCTGATAGTCTCCTGTCCAGATGGAATTGTGCATGTGAATTTATAGAGCATTACTAGCTTGGAAGGCCAGTGATTGTACCATGATGTTTCACAGATCACATTCCTTTCCTTTGTGAATTGTTGCCAATATGATGCCATTTAATTTTTTGAAAATAACTTCAACTCCGTTAAAACTAACTGTGTGAATTAATTTAAAGCATATTTCTGGAAGCTGTTAGGAGACAGCAACAGACCTGAAGAGAAGGAGAAGCAGGGTTAGAGGTAGGGGCACTGGTGGAATGTGACATAGAGGAAATCGTTCTAGTCTGGCTGTCCCTCTGTATCCTCTCTCCCTCTTGGGGACCTCTAATCAGACACTAGGCCTTGGGTCCTATGCAGTATTGCAGTTCTCTGGGGAAGCAAGCCCTGGACACCTGAGATGCTGAGCCGGAGTGAGCTCCTTTTATTGCGAGCCCACTGTAGTTTGTCTGACTGCTGGTTGTCTAGGAAACCCAGGTAGAGAAGCATACATCATTGCAGTATTAGTTGTGTGCCCTTCGACAAAGCGATGAGCTCTTCAAGGCCTCAGTTTCTTATTTTAAAACAGGGAATTTTTCTGTCAGCTGAGGTGTGAAAAAAAAAAAGGAAGAGAGAGAGAAAATAGGAATTATGTGGGTCACATAGAATTCCTTGGAAATTTGAATCATATTCCAAATAAAATATATGTATTTTTTTCTCAGAAAGAACTACAGAATAATTTATAAGTGACCACTAAAAGAATATGATTATATTTTCCTGATCTTCACAACTTTTTAAATTTATACCTAGATGATAAATTCATTCCATATATGAATTAATTTCTTTAAGTGGAGGTGCCAGAATGCTAGAATTCCTTCTGAATGTAGATGTTATTTGTCTACATGGTTATGAATTTTAGAGAGCAAAATGCCCCATCATCAAGATTTTGACCTTTTTATTTACAGTTTTATTGCAAAGTAATATTAGCAGAGCAAAGGGTGGTGTGATTATTTAGATAATGTCAAAAGGACAATTTCTGAGTTTTCTGGCACACACTAAGGGCATAATTTTCTGCTTTTCCATAAAATTGGCACGCAGCATCTCAATGTCTCGGTTTTTATTGCTCAGATATAACTCAAGCAAGGCATTCCATATGGTCAGAGAGCCTAAGGCCTTTCTGGACCAGTCTTGGAGGAAAGGAAGGCTTCAGTGTGGTATAGCCAGTGGAACTTACAGACTGCTCTCTATGCACCAGGCACCATGATATACCTTTTGCACATATTTTTGCATTACATTTTTACAACAGTTCCTGCTGCTTTCCTTCAGTGGTTTATTTATGTAAAAAATAGACTACTAAAGGATACCACGTATCTAGCTATCTGAGAAGAAAAGATAGCTACTTTTCCTAATGAGAAAATGGATTATTTTTAAAGCTTTCTATGGACTTAAGAACATGAGAAATTTCAGAGCTAGGAGGCAGAAATGTTTTTTTACATACCAAAATTAGCAAGAGGTTAATAGACTTAATTCAAAATGAAAAAAAAAAACTTTTGAAATGAGATTCATATCAAGGACAGTGGCTGAGCTCTCTTATTCTAAATGCAGGTTCTCTGTCCACAGCAGAAGGCCTGGCTGTCCTAGGGCAATGGCAGAACTCATCACAGAGGCTAGGTGTTCAGGAGGTAGAGTTAGATAGATCAAGATTAAATCTGGGCTTCTGTTTTCCAACTTTAGGCAAGTCACTTAGGTTCTCTGCATATTTATTTTCTACTTATAAAATGAGAATAATAAAATGCTTATTTCATACAGAACAGATTAGTTTTTACAAAATAACATACCTAGCACAATGCTGAATTCATGAACATTAAGCAATGCTATTATTCCTAAAATTTGTATTGTGTAGGCAACTTTTAAAGGACAGCTTTCCTGGTGCTTAAGACTGGAGTGAATCCTTGGTGCTTAGAATTCCTGTGTCTGAGTTTAGAATAAACAGTGGGTTGGGCATTGTATCTGGCATCAGGGGTTCACATCCTAAGGAGAGGACACAGATCTTTTCACATTTAGAACACAAGGAATCGTCAGAAAGCAGACTCTCTGCTTAGTCCTGTCCAAATCAAGTTATGTTTCTCTTTTTTCTTATGAAGCAGCATATGGATTTCAAGCCAGAGTCCTTATTAATGCAAATATGAACTATTGACTTTAATAAGTCTTCTGTACTATTATAAAGAGTGGTACTGACATTTGCCATTTGTATATTCACAAGCCCACAATACACAAATTCATAGCAAAATGTAGATCTCATCTAAATGTTCCTTTGACAATGAGAATAATTAACTGCTCATTTCGTGCCATCTTTTCTCCTACGGTAAAGGAAAGGCATTAATGCTTTTGAGTGAAACACAAGAGCTACTTTTCTGCATAGTTGATTTTTAAGTACTCTGAAGTATTATAATAAGAAACATAAATAAAATTCCACGTTGTTCACTGCGACAAATAAAACCCTAAACACACAAAAAACCCTATTGGTGGGTTTTAAAATAATCTTTTAAGTCTACAAAAATAGTCAAAGTAGAGTATGATCAGTATTTATTTCTAAAAGTACTTTCCCTGAGGGCATTATGTTATTGTATCAGACCAAGTATTCCTTTGTATCATATTGTATGAATTTTATAAATTAATGGAGATTTTGCTTGAGGGCAAAACATGCCATACAAGGTGCTATATGTTGGAGAGAAAGAGCTCCAAAAATCATATTTCCCTTCCATTTAGACACCTTAAAAGCTCAGGCTATTTTGAAATCTTCTTGAGGAACTCCATACACAGTTGCTTCTATAAGTTAGCAGCAGAGTCCCAGGGGGTAATCTGAGACATATTTTGATCCATAGTTAATGGCACTGGAGGTGGGAGTGACTCATTCTGAAATAAGACATGGAAAGCTTGCAAGACTTAGTAGCTATGGTATAATTTAAATTTATGGAGTGATGTGTTGGGTGCATTTTTGCTAAAGCATCAGAGCAAGAAATTATTGACTTCAGAGTAGGCAAGATGATAGTCCCAGAGTATAGAATAAAATGTCTTAGTTAAAACAAAGCAGCATGTTAATAATATTTAAGACTTTTCAAACATGGCAAAACACATAGAAAATATGCAAGCCACTCTCTATAGTTCGGTTTTCAGCTGTCTGTGTGCATTAGAGTCCTGTTAAATTGCATATTCCCAAGCCAGGTACTAACCCTGATCACTGAGATTTCCTGAGGCAGAAGCTAACAATTCTCATGTAAACCAGTCTAGGAATTGCTACTCCATAGTTTTTGCCATGCCATATCTCAGCCTATAGGGAAAACGCTTTGGATTCTAAGAAAGGAAAGCCCCACATTGGTTTCTTATTCTACCGTAAGCATTCACAGAAAGGGGAAATTTTATTAGAACGTTTATCAGCAAGGTATTTTTTGAAGACTTCATGTTGGTTATGTGTGCATTTATTTAATAAATGATCTTCAAATATCCCACTAAGTATAATCAACTGTGATTCCTGTTGGAAATACAAAAATGAAGCAAACAATTGAAAATGTCTCCAATTTACTCACATTCTAATTGTAGAGACGCACAAGCCACCAGAAAAACAAAATAGAAGGCATTAAGATAGATGCATGCACAGGGTATTATGAAAGAATGGAGGTACAGATGAGCGCTTTAACCCAACTCGAAGAGGGCAACTTCTCGGAGGAAATGATGCTTAAGCCAAATCTTGAAAAAATGATTATATAGCAAGGTTAACTTGAGGTGTCTATGAGAGTGTGTTTCAGTCATAAACGTTGAAGTTAAAGGGTTCAAGGGCATGAAACAACTGGGATAACAAGAAGTAGTTAAATATATCACTTTAAATATTTATGCATATATTTAATTGGTTTTATATAGATATAGTAATTAAATACAACCAGTATAAGAGTCACGCGAGAAGAATGCAAAAAGTGGAAAGGGTCAGACAATGAAAGCCTTGTTTGGTAAAATAAAAAATTTTAATTTTCTCTCATAAGCAAAAGAGAACTACCAAATGATTTTAAGAACCAAAGTGAAAAGATCAGATTTGCATAGTTAAAAGCCTCTTCTGCCATTCTAATTACATTATGGAGGATGATTAAAGGTAAGGTAATGCAATTGAGGATGGGAAAACATGGTAATCTTGGCAAGTGGCAATGGAAGAGGTGGAAATGGATGTGAACAATATTAAGAAAGCAATAAAAGACTTCAAGTCAGTATCAGTTGTAATGTGAATAAATAATGGCATATAAAATCAACACTTGATCTGCAGAAATACTTTACTAACAAACGTTGGAAAACAAATTGCCCATTCTCCATCACACAGGATTTGGAGACAAATAAAAGTGGGCTTGACTCTCTTTGAACCCAGAAATATTTCTCTGTCCTCCAAGACATAGAGGTGGTAACAACTGTGGAGTGGGGTTTGTTGGATTTTGATAGGTATCAAAATGACCTGGTAAGTGTTTTAAAAATCCTAAATTTGGATCCATGGATGGAAAATACATGAATGAGTTTTCTCTTAATTATTTAAAAAGTATAATCTACTATCACGATGGTTATCCTAGGGTTAACAATATAAATTGAACATCCAAAAACACTAATTACCCAGTTGATATTAGGCAGCTATTATTATTATTATTATTATTATTATTATTATTATTTGAGACAGAGTCACATTTTGTCTCCCAGGCTGGAGTGCAATGGCATGATCTCAGCTCACTGCAACCTCTGCCTTCCAGATTCAAGCAATTCTCCTGTCTCAGCCTCCCAAGTAGCTGGGACTACAGGTGCATGCCACCATGCCCAGCTAATTTTTCGATTTTTAATAGAGATGAGATTTCACTATATTGGTCAGGTTGATCTCAAACTTTCGACCTCAGGTGATCCACCCACCTTGGCCTTCCAAAGTGCTGAGATTACAGGCATGAGCCACCGTGCCTGGCCTAGGCAGCTATTCTATCCCATGAATTTAGGGATTGAGTGAAGAATCCCGCCTTCACAGGACTTATGTTCTAATGTCAATTTAGGGCACAGCACATTATGTTCTGCATATCAGATCTTCCCAGGAGTATTATGTGAGGTGGGAAGGGTAGTCACCTCCATAGATTGGATGAGACTCAAATATGCTTTCAAAACTATGGTATCATTGCTTTCTAAAATGTCACAAAACATACAAGGCAGAAGAATATTTGTGAAGTAAAAAGGTCAATATATTTAAAGAGATTTATAGCACTTATTTGCCTGATTAATTGGAAGAAGAAAAAGAGAGGAGGCGTAAGAGAAGGAGAAGGAAAAAGATGTACAAGAAAATGAGAAAACATTATTAAAAATAAAATTATCAATATATTTTCATCCAGATAAGTCTCATTAACAGTTTTCAAAGTAACATTCAAGTATATTTTTAAAATATATATTATACAGCTTTTATGGCTCCTTTTTGCTTTAATCTTATTTTACATAAAATAATAATGAGACCAGTAAGCAAAAAGTATGTGTAAGAATATTAATCACAGCCCTATTTACAATTGTCTGTTTAATCTGTCCAGCTTTTTATATTCAGCCTTTTAGTGCCATTATTTTTGTGATTTAAAAAGTATAACAACCACAACAGAAAACAAAATAATTTTGCTATGATAACATAGTAGCATTAACATTTTGATGTATTTTCTGTATCACTATATATTTCTTGAAAAAAATATTTGGACCATATTGTATATACAGTTGAGTGTTCTTTTCTTCCTTACAATCTAACTTTTTCCTAAGCTCTTTAAATATTTAATTAATTCATTATGTAAGCTGTATTTTTGAAATATTGTTACTTATTTTAATTATAAATATACACATGTACATGCATTTCCCTATGATATCCTGGTACTATGGTAATAAGTAATAGCTTTTATTTCACTGATTAATGCTCCATCTGCTAGTGAAGAATCCACTTTCTTTTTTTCCCATAATTCTTTCTGCAGCCACGTGGATATATGTCAAGTCTTCTTATCATCATGTCTAGCATGTTGTCACATGACATCCATCATTTTTCCTTGCCTCTTGTCTGCCTGTATGCCAGTGATCCTACCTAAGGGACACTGCTTCCAGAATCACTGCTTCAAACCTCCTGGCTGCCTCTATTACTATGGTAAGGTCAAAGTACAAAGCATCTCTGAGTACTCTGAAGCCAAACTAATACAATAAATAAAATTTTATTTATTATTAAACTATAGTTTATGATACTACATATTACATATCATATATTATTATAGTATATTAACTACAATTTTTGTTGTTGTTGCTGAGATGGAGTCTCGCTCTGTCACCCAGGCTGGAGTGCAGTGGCATGATCTGGACTCACTGTAACCTCCACCACCTGGCTTCAGGCAATTCTCCTGCCTCGGCCTCCTGAGTAGCTAGGATTACAGGTGCATACCACCACACCTGGCTTATTTCTGTATTTTTAGTAGAGATGAGGTTTCACCATATTGGTCAGGCTGGTCTCGAGCTCCTGACCTCAAGTGATCTTCCCCACCTCGGCCTTCCAAAGTGCTGGGATTACAGGTATGAGACACCACAGTTGGCCTCATATACAATACTTTTTTTTTTTTTTAAAGGAAGAGAGGCTTCTCTCAGAAGGAAAATAATTTTTTTCTTTCTTAAAATTACATATTTGGGTCCATAAAAGAGTACAACATATGCCCTAATCTGTAATAGGAATATTAACAATTATCTCTTTCACTTTTTAGGTATTGCTCTCTTATGGGATTTAGGTATCCATACAATAGAAACTGGGCTAAAACATGCATTTAGGAGGGACGCCATGTTTTATTTGGAATCGCTATGCCTCTTCAGCGACTAAGATTTTGTTATTAGGTGAACTTCCTGATACCTGGCCTTTTCTATCTCAATAATTACTTTTGTTTGCCAATATACATTGAAGAAAGAATAGCATTGGTTTAAACTGGGACTTGGCATATTTTTTCTAGTAAGTCCTTGTAATTCTTTGAAAGATTCTTACTAATATCTAACAATCCATTCTTGATGGAGAATGGGATGAAGGGATGTTTAATAGAGTCACTCTGTCTCTTCTCCTGGGGCAGGTTATCAGAGATGAAGACAATCTTTTGTCAACCACTGCAAAATGATGACTGCAATCCCAGCCTTAAACCTATGTAGATGAGTTTTGGCACTAGTGATATTTCTTGCTGTTTGTCTTGGGAATCTCAAACTCTACAACCTTGAGCTTTCCAACCTTGAGCTTTCCAACATTGGGCTTTCCAACCTTGAACTTTCTCTTAGACAACTTCGAGCTTTCTCTTAGACAGGCATGCCATTTTCTCAGGTAGGATGACTTCTGTTTCTGTGTAAGGCCATCCCATTCCTGATGTGGTATTGGAACTGATGCTGAATCAGTGGCTCAGAGACAATAGAATTGGATTTGTCAAGCCTCACAAACCTCTCTTTTCATCAAAGACTCTCTTTAGCCTCAGCTCCTCAACAGTTAATTATCAGAGAGCTAAAGGAACTAGATCTGTGAACCATGGAATCCTCTAGATGCTTCTATGGAAGTTGGTATGATACCTGGTAACGGCTCTATTCTCTGCCTTGGCTCTTTTTTCTGGTGTTCTTTTTCAACACATCAGAACAGAAGATGAAACATGACCCTTAAACATCTGATTTCTGAATTCATTTTTTCTGAGTTGAACATAAAAATCATAAAGGGGTATAGTTTACAAAAAAAGCAGACAAGCAAAAAACATACGAAAAAATGTTAGACTGCTTCATACATCGTGAAATGTAATGAATGAAACAACTATAGCATTTCGTTTCTTATCTGTCGTATTGACAAAAATCAAAAAGTTCAAAAATATCTTGAACTGGTGAGAACAAAATTATGCAAAAGCTTATATTGGTGCTGAGAAAGTACATGTGTTCCTCCTTAGCATCAATTTGACAACACATGTATACATTTAAATTTCTTGTATCTTTTGTTCCAAGAATTATAACAGTAAAACACACTTTATAGATATTCTCACTAAATTGTGCCAATATATGTATAAGGCCAATCATTTAATATTGTAATGTAGAAAAATGAGCAACAATCATTAAGGAAGAAACAAAAAGACCTGTATTCAACTGGAACTTCAATCAGCAAAGAAGTGAAAAACATGTTATCGAGAAGAATAAGGTATAGACTGAAAATGAAGGATTTCTAAGATATATTCAATGAAAAGGGCAACATAAAGAACAGAATGTGGAATGTGATTTGGGTCTGTGAAAATAAAAAAGAATCCATGTGGCATAATTTTTTTTCTAGAAAATGAAAGTTAACATTAATAGTTATTACCTTTGGGAAGATAGATTTGTTGGAGAAGAAAGGCTTACACTTTTCATTTGGAATCCCATGTGTCCTATAATACAACTCATATTTACTTTGTAAAGATGGCAGTAGGAGATATGTGAGTCTGGAGACCTAGGTTTTACTACACAAATATGCAGAACAAAATGTATGTGTCCATGTGAACTTTTAAAATTTTTATGTTTTTTTAAGATAATTATATGCTCACATGCAGTTAAGTAATAATGCAGGCAGGGTTTTGCGTATCTCTTTGTTCAGCCTTTTTGATGTTGCTAAATGAGTAAAGCTGTTTAAATATTTAAATACTTATTGATAAGGGAGCTGAGGTATTTCTAAGCATTACTGTAAAGCATACCTGAGGCAGGAGAGAGACTTTCAAAGATGACAACACATTAGAATCACTTGGGAACTTTTAAAAACCACTAATGCTCAGGCCTCACATTATGCCAGTTAAATCAGAATCTTTTGTGGAAGCTGGGAGTAGACACATATAACATTTGTAAAGTTTGCTAAGTGATTTCCAACATGCAACCAGAGTTGAGAACTATTGGATATATTTCTCAAACTTAAGTGTACATAAGAATCACCTGAGAGTCTTATGAAACTGTAGATTCTAATTCTAGAGATCTGTGAGTCTGCGTTTCTAACGAGCTTCAGGTTGATGATAACGCTGGTCACCTGCAGACGGCACTTAGCGTTGCAAAGGCCTATGGGTACAAGCTGGTGTTTGCTGAGATCTTGGATTTTGAAATTCATAGAGTTCCATTTGAGGATCTACGAACTGTGGAGGTAGAAGAAATGTGAGCTGGGGAATGGAAGTAGAAGGGAGGAGGAGTGGGGAGTGTGATGGGTAAAGAAGAAAGAGTGCTGGTGAACAAAGAGTAGCTAGATAGTACATACAGTAGCAGATAGGTTCTTTTTAAGGTCCTTCCTTTGAAAAGAATTATTGTTGCACTTTGGGAGGCTGAGGCAGGCGTGTCATAAAATCAGGAGTTTGAGACCATCCTGGCCAATAAGATGAAACCCCATCTCTACTAAAAATATAAAAAGCCGGGCTTGGTGGTGGGCACCTATAGTTTCAGCTACTCAGGAAGCTGAGGCAGAAGAATCACTTGAACCCAGGAGGAGGTGGTTTCAGTGAGCCACTGCACTCCAGCCTGGGTGACAGAGAGAGACTCTGTATAAAAAAAAAAAAAATTGTCCTTTGGAAAGACTTTGTTTAAAATTTCACCATTATCCTAAGCAATCATTAGACCTGTAGAAAAATCACACTTTTGAAGAAAAGTTTTGGATTTGTTCCCTGAGAAAATGTGAATGCCTTAATGAACGTAGTGCTCAGTTCAGTCTTAGCAAGCACATTAACATTATAATGGCTCTAAACATGGAAGCAAGGTTACGGGCAAGGAGGGCACACAGTTGAATGGTGTCAAATATTTATTGAGCACCCAATACCTGCCAAGAACTTTCAGTTGTATTACCCAATTTAATTTTTACAAAAATTCTATCAGCTACGTAAGTTTTCATATTCTCATCTGGAGATGAGGAAGCTGAATCTAAAGCAATCAAGCATTCGAATTATTTCACAAGGTCACATAAATATAAAACAGCAGAGTTAGTATCTATACTCAGATGTTTTTACTCCAAGTTCAATTTACCTTCCTTTCAACTAGGAAAACCTGACCTTACAGAAAGAGCAGATAGGATGAAAAATTGAGAAAAATAATAAGTATTTGATTGCAACAAAAGATGGAGCTAATATGTTGATTATAGAAACATTTTTGAAAAAGAGCATTGAATTTCAAGAACATAATAAATTTCAAGTTTAAAATGTGATCTTGAAAACTGTGAAGGATTTGCTAATAGACTACTCCAATAAAAAGTTAAACTATTATCAAATAAATTTAAGAGTAGTGAGAACATAGTAAGATATTTAGAAAGTTCCTTTCCCTAAGGATTCCCTAAAATTAAAAATAATTCTTCGGTTCCCCTGACTTGTTTGCTCATAACTGTATGATAAGCAAAAGCTCTTGTGCAAAGTTACTGGTGTCAAGAACTACACAAAATATTACCCTGAGAATAGAGAGGATGTGTGAGTAAACGTGTGTGTTGAGGGGTTAGAAGAAATCCAAGTTAAGAAAAGTGGGCAAAGACATTTTAGTATCAAGGTTGAAATCGGAAAATATGGAAAGAGAATTTGTTCCTATGTACCAGAGGGAATAGACCTATGTCATTCTGAGGGAGGTTGGAAAGACAGATATTATCTACCATCTGTTTGTTCACCTTGAGGAGCTTAACTAATGAGATCTTGGATTTGCCCCTATCGTTTGGCAAATAGTTGTGGGAGGACTCTCAAGGTTCACTCTGAAACTCCAAAATTCCTTGATGTGTCTGTCAGGACCGTTTTGTTGCTGTAGGAGGTTGAAAGAGGTCACTGTTTGTGAAAACTCATTAACATTCATCCTGCAGGACCTACAGAGCAGCCCGGAAACCAGTGTTGGCCACCCAGTCAAATTGATTGCTATTGGCATCCAAGCTATGCACGACATTTCCGTGTGTTTATGGGTTGTAACCATGGATGAGTTGCACAGTTGAACTTTTTATTTAATCTCACCTTTTTAGCATACATTATTAGGTTAGTTTAGTTTTTAGATTCTCACCTCTTCAAAATTACTCACAGCAGTTTGAAATACGCACCTTCAAAAATATATGAGCTCATATTCATTTGTTTGACAGGAATGATCCAAGATAACCCACCAAAAAATGATTCATAGGTCAAAGTCCCCTGATACCCTGAAGCCCCTGATAACTAAAGATCTTGGCTTAAAGTAGACCTATTTTGTGGTGATTTCCACTTGACTGAAAATGGTATGATCGCATGTTTCCAGTGCTAAGATGGTAAGAAGACTGCTGTAGGTCACAGTCATCTACCAAGAATATGTAGAATAAATTTTAGATCATGCTAAAATAGATAGAATTTTGCTCTCATGCTGGAAGCCAGTTCAACATCCTCATGCATCTACCATATCTATAAAAATGCCAGTAGTGGTTATGATTTAATTTAGTTTGGATCTGTGTCCCCACCAAATCAGTGTCAGATTGTAATCCGTAATGTTGACTGTGAGGCTTAGCGGAAGGTGACTGGATCATGGGGCAGCTTTCCCACGAATGATTTAGTACCATCTCCTGGGTCGGTTCTGTCCTCGCCAATAGCGAGTGAGTTCTCATGAGATCTGGTCATTGAAAGTGTGTGGCACCTCCTGGCTCATCTCTCTCGCTTCTGCTCCCGCCGTGTAGGATGGCTGCTCTCTCTGTGCCTTCTGCCATGATTGGAAGCTTCCTGAGGCCTCCCAAGAAGCAGAAGCCGCTATACTTCCTGAACAGACTGTGAGTCCATTCAACCTCTTTTCTTTATAAATTACCCAATCTCAGGTATTTCTTTATAACAATGCAAGAATGGATGAATACATGATTCTTTCCAGGAATTTACCCTGGACTCTCCTTGCCTCTGTCTTTGATGCTCTGCCCTGTTCTCAGGTAGGTACATTGTCATTGCTTCTCCTCCCGGCTTTTGAACTTGGAGTGGTTTAATTTCCCTTTTTAATCCTGCAAGGTATCTCTTGTGATTAATTTTCCGCTCTGGGAAGATGCTCCCCTCTATTTTACCTCTCAAAACTTAGGCCTAGTGCCAGGTTTTAGTTAGCCCCTTGTCAGCCCCTCCCTCCCTTCCAGAGTGAAAAAGGCTCAGGTCAATGTATTATAATTACAATGTGTTGAAGTTATTTCCAAGACACTGGATGCAGATATGTGAAGAGATACTGAGTGGTGAAATATGAAGACTAATATTTCTATCACTACTGTCTAGACATACATAATGACAATGAGATCAAAGAAAACGAGAGCAGCCTAGGGAAGCCTGTTCCATCCCATTTGACAATTCTGATTTATAACTAAACCTGACTGATCTTCGTTATCAATGAATAATGAGTTATTACTGAGGATGTAGAAAAACAAATGAGAAAGAATCTGCCAAAAAAGCTTCAAACCAAACATACAACTTTATTCTCTTGTTTTTTCTCTAGTTCTAGACTCAGGCATTTTGTGAAACTCTGTGAAAATGTTCAAGAATAGAACTCAATATGTTGTACCCAACCTGAAAAATCTAAATTTTAATTCTAAAAATTAAAGAAAAGGAATCTTTTAGGTTTGTTCCTTCAATCTGTTTCATGCAAAAGCATAGCTAAAGCCTATACTTACTGTTATCATAATTACTTTTTATTTAAACACGAATTTTTTGGTTATTATCACAAAAACATCTGGCTTTTTATATGTGTTCATATGTGAATAAATGTACCTTAGATATCTAATGTATGTTTATATGTGAATAAATATATATTAAATATCTAATGTAGGAATGACAGTTTCTTTCATATCTTCTTATTGAGTGAATTTTAAAACACTTATAAAGCCATTGGGGTGATATTCCATATTCCATTGATTAAAACCTTAATGAATCCCTCTTGCCTTCAGATATGCTATACTTTTTAACAGTGTTCCACGGTTCTTGAATATTTTTTTTTTTTTTTTTTTTTTTGAGACAGAGTCTCTCTCTGTTGCCCAGAGTGAACTGTAGTGGTACAATCTTGGCTCACTACAACCTCTGCCTTCTGGGTTCAAGCAATTGTCCTGCCTCAGCTTCCCAAGTAGCTGGGATTACAGGCGCCTGCCACCATGCCTGGCTAATTTTTGTACTTTTAGTAGAGATGCGGTTTTACCACATTGGCCAGCATAGTCTCAAACTCCTAATCGCAAGTGATCCTCCTGCCTCAGCCTCCCAAAGTGCTGGAATTATAGGCATGAGCCACTGTTGAATGTTTTATTCTGTATTTCTTTTCTGTTCTTTTTTTCTCTTTGTGTTTCAGTTTGGGAAGTCTCTTATTACCTATCTTCAAATCCACTGATTCTTTCTTTGTCTACATCGAGTCTATGGATGCGCTTGTATGAGTCAATCTTCACTTTTTTTAGCATTTATTTTCCATTTTTTTCTTTATAGTTTCCATGTCTCTGTTGACATTATCCATTTCCCCTTTAAATGTGACACTCATTTCTGCACAGTAGACAAATGTTCATATAATTTTTTTTGTCTCTTCTTGCTTCACACTACAAACTGTAGTTGTAATCAAATTACTTCATGTTACCTGAAAAAAAAAATGCTTTCTATTTCCAGCTTTAATGAAATGCGTGTATTTCAAAATCAAGCTCAAACATTACTCGGTGATGACTTCCTGGTCTGATTTTATCAGTCCTTGGCATGACTGGTGGCTTCTTCCTATGCTTGACCAAAATACTTTCTATATACCTTTGTATGCACATTACACTCTATGATATCTATTGCTATTATATTGTTATATGTTTTATATGATATCATTATATCTATTGTTAGATGTCTATCTCTTTTGTAAGACTATAAAATCCTAAAGAATATGGAAGACATTTTATCCATATTTATAATTCCAGGCACATACTCAACATTTTACATGAATACTCTGTCTTATTCCCACAAGCATGTGAGAAGCTTAGAGGAAAACATGAGCAACAAAAGAGTGGTAAATTATAAATAGAAATATAGAATCTGAACAAGTAGAAGTGCATATTTCAAGTTTAAAACTTGAAATCCTATAAAATAAATGCCCAAATATACAGACAATTTAAAGACACAATTGAGCTTCAAATTTCTGAGCTTCTAGAAGACAAAAAATTAAAATGACACACATGGTATTTTAGGTAGCTATTGCCAAAACATTGAAATATAATAGCATTGAAAAAAAAACACATTGGTAGCTCATGCTGTTTACTTATATATCTGTGGGTGAGTGTAAGCAATTCTGTTAACTTCAACTGAGCTAAAATCTATGGTTTGACTGGGTATTATTTCTGTGATTTTCTGTTTCAAGCTGCCGGTGTGAAACAGAAAATGCTCCAGTGTTTCACAGCCTCCTTGGACATGTGAGTTAAGCCAGATCATGTTCTCATGGCAATGCAAGGGTCAAGCAGACAGGCCCAATATCACAGGCACTTTTAAGCCTTTGGCACTTTTAAGAAATTCCATTGCCTGAGTAAGTAATATGGTCAAACCCAATATCAAGAGACAGACAAACTGTCTGCTGTCTACTTCCATGGAGGTGGCACCAAAAACCATAAAAAATTCGCTATCATAATCTAGTTATATATGAGAAAATATTGCTTGTTTAAGAGGAAAGGTATTACTTAGTAAGGGGAAATAAAATGCTACCAAGTCCTGTATGCTAAGAATTATTTCTCAAATGCTATTTTATATGTGTCGTTCTTAGGGGTACAGTGGATGTATGACTGATGATATTTCCCAAGTCTGTTGGTTTTAAAGTTGTATTGCTATTTCTTGAGGTTAACCTAATTCAAACAGACGCCTATTTTGTGGTGGTTGTCTCATGTTCCATGTTTAATTAGATTTCCATGGCCGTGTCAGAAATGGAAGACAATATCTTTATTTCCATTTTAGATGAGGAAACATTACTCAGTGACATTGAGCAATTTTCCCAGTACTGAAGATTCATTAATGATTCAACTTAGATATCATCAACTGTATCACAATGTTGTTAATTCTAAGATAACATGTTATCTTTCAAAGGCCTAAGACCATATTAATTCTGAAATGGGTAACAATAGTATTAATAGGAGTTACAGTCATATATAAGATTCATAGATGTGTGCAATATTAACATGGCTTGTCACTAGCTGTTTTTGTTTTACCCTCATAAAAATTCACAATCATGTCTAGATTTATTTTTTTGCACATAGCTATATAGTTGTCACAGCACTATTTGTTAAAAAGATTATCCTTTCTCTGTTGAATTCTCTTTGCTCTTTTGTCAAAGATCATTTGGGTATATTTGTGTTAGTTTGCTTCTGGGTTCCTTATTTTCCATTGACATGTCTAGGCTTTTCCACCCAACCGTGCTGTGTTGATTATTGTAGCTTTACAGTGATTCACGTGGTATAATTCTCCCATTTTGTTCTTCTCCTCTTCAGTATCATGTTGACTATTCTGGATCTTTATTCTATTGATTCTATACACATTTTATTAGATTTATTTCTAAGCACTTCTTCTTTGAGTGCTGATATAAATGGTATTGGGTTTTTTATTTCAAATTTAAATTTTCCATTGTTGGCATATAGAAAAGCAATTGATATATCCTGCAGCTCTGTTTTAATTGCTTATTAGTTACAGGATTTGTTGTTGTTGATTCATTGGGATTTTCTGCATAGGCAAGCACGTCATTTGCAAAAACAAACAAATGAAAACAATATTATTATTTCTAATCTGTATACCTTTTATTTTGTTTCTTGTCTTATTACCTGTGTTAGGACTTTGCCTATGGTATTGAATCGTAGTAGTGAAAGAGACATCCTTGCCTTGTTTCCAATGTTGGGAGAACAGGATCTAGTTTCTCATGATCGAAAATGATATTATTTGTAAGTTTTTTTTAGGTGTTCTTTATCAAGTTTTAGAAATTCCCCTCTATTTCTAGCTTGAGAGTTTTAAAATTGTGAATCATTGTTGGATTTTGTCAAATGCTTTTTCTGCATCAACTAATATGACCATCTGATTTTTCTTCTTTTTTAATATGGTGAGTTAGATAAATTAATTTTCAAATGTTGAACCAGACTTTGGGGAACTTGGAATTAATTCTACTTGGTTGTAGTTTTAATTCTTTTTATACATTGCTGAATTCTACTTTCTTAGTTCCATAAATCTCTTAAATAAAACCCATTATTTCCAAATTCAGAATGACCTGCATCCCTGGTACCAGAGATTATATGTAGCAAAGACAAATAAATTACTCAATATTGGTTTCTTGAATAAAAATTAATAATAATTGAATTGAAGTTAGATCTAACAAAAACTTTGAACTTCAAAGACAAACCAATAGATCACCAATGAATTTAATTAAACATATTTTAGTTTTCCATGGACTGATGAAAAATTTGTTCTAGAATAGGGTTTAGAAGTTGCTAGTTAAAGAACTTGCAACCCCCATTTATTGATAGGGATTTTTTTCTTCTCAAGGCATACTTTCTTGAGCCCTCAGAAATCTGTAAATAGATTTTCTCTTCTTCTACTTGTATACTGAATTTCCAATCTTATTTAGTGTGACTCTCAATAAAAACCCCAGATAATATCCTCTTTATGTAAAAGTTAGCTGTGATTTTTCTCAAGTGAGATGCTTGTCTTAGCCTCAGAAAGGCAAAAGCCAGGCATCTGTAGATGTGTTGTTGAATATTATCTTTTAGGAGACATTTCTGACAAAGAGGCCAAGAATATTAGTTTGGGTCTCTGGGGGAAAGAGCTGATCCATTTAAGTCTTACCTAAAGACACATTAATGAAGGGACTATTTACAAAGTCATGGGCATGATTTAGGGAATCAATAAGGGACGGTGAAGCTCCCAGGGACAGCAACAGCTGGAGCTCTCAGAGCTGGTCACCCTTAGAGCTGAAATGGACAAAGACCCTAATGGTGTTACCACAACCCAGTGAGAGCTGCAGTTGAGGAAGAGAGGCTGATCAACCACTGGTTAAGAAAGGATGATATGGATAAAAATGCAGTGCTCTGAATTTCCATGCTTCAAGCTGTGTGTATGAGTTTTCTTTTGCTGCTGAAACAAATTACTACAAACTAAGTAGCTTAAAACAACACAATATTTTTATGTTACAGTTCTGTAACTATAAAATAAGCAGCTTGATTTTAGCATAGTTCAACCCTGTCAGACTTCTGTAAGAAATGTAGGGCTGCATTTTCTCTTGAAGGCTCAAGTGGGGGAGTCCATTTCTAACTTTTCCAGCTACTAGAGGGCTTGTGGCCACTTCCTCTATCTTCAAAAGCCAGAGTGCTGGTTGAATTCTTTTACCATTGCGTTACTGTGGCTGCCTCTTCTGCCTCCTCCTCTATTCTTAAAAAACTTGTGATTACTGTAAGCTCATTTGGATAATCCAAGACAATCTCTTATCTTAATATCAGCTGATTAGGAACCTTAATTCTATCTGCAACTTTAATTCTTCTTTTTCATGTAACCTAACATTTTCACAGGTTCCAGGGGTTAGGCTGTGGATAATTTTGGAAACTGTTGTTCTGGCTATCATACTGTTGAAGTTCAAAACTCTCTCTGAGATAAATGTTTATATTCTTGTGATCACTCATAATTCTTATTTCCTGTCTTTACTAAATTTTTGTCTGATTCTATGACTCTTGCAATAGTCAGAGAATCAGACAAAAATGGTATTTCCTTACCCTTGTGCTAACAAAAATACAAAACAGAACCCCTTTCTTTAAACGTCATTCCACCTTCAAATAAATTTGTAAAGGAAATTATTGTCTATATTGGAAATTTTTGAGAGGATATATTACTTTTCCAATCTCATTCTGTTGGTTGTTCAACTACTACAGTTTCTCAATGGGCATTGATTACTTCACTGGCCTGGTCCCCAACCTTCCTTCATAACATTGATCCTGTATTTATTTCCTCATTATGCTGCTTTATTGTCTTTTTGCTTCTCCTCACTCCCAGGTGTGCTACGTATTCCTCTCACTTGTTCATGCAGTGACCCTTGGCTGACTCTTCTGTTGCCTATTGCTGTATTTTTCTAAAAGGAACCATGGTGAGAGCTACTATAATACATTTCTCTTCATTTGATATGATATGGATCTGTAGTGCTCACTGAAATGCAATCCCCAATGCTGGACATGGGGCCTGGCGGGAGGTGATTGGATCGTGGATCAGTTTCTCAAGAATGGTTTAGCACCATCCCCCTTGGCACTGTTGTCACAGTAATGAGTGAGTGAGTTATCACAAGGTCTGGTTGTTTAGAAGTGTGTTGGACCTCCCTCATCTCACTCTTCCTCCTGCTCTGATCATGTGATGTGTCTCGTGTCTGCTCCCCCTTAGCCTTTTGCCATGATTGTAAGTTTTCCGAGCCCTCTCTGGAAGCCAAGGAGATGTCGCTGAGCTGTTGTACAGCAGAAC
The DNA here is from genome assembly GCF_048565385.1 of Saimiri boliviensis. NCBI lineage: Eukaryota > Metazoa > Chordata > Mammalia > Primates > Cebidae > Saimiri > Saimiri boliviensis. The sequence goes on along the minus strand of NC_133450.1, from coordinate 197,447,975 downwards.
TGTGAGCTGATGTAGCTCTTTTCTTTATACATCACCCAGTCTCAGGTATTTCTTTATTGCAGTATGAGAATGGACTGATGCACCATTGATAGCAAACACATCATCAAATCCTGTTTATGCCCTTCTTTCACGAATGGTCAGCTCCCTTCCTCTATCACTTTGGTCTGAAGGATCTATTTTGTTTGAAGGAATAAAGCAGTCAGTAAAATAAAAGCTTTATTATTGTTAATATCAGTGGTGAGATTTGTTTATCTCAATAAAATGTTTCAGTTCAGTGAAAATGACATCACAAGAACATTTTCTGAGACAAATATTGTGGTATGGCTGCTCAACCTCAACTTCCTTCTTCTTTCCTTCCTTTAAAGAGCTGGAAATGTAAATATTTCCCCAGTCTTCCTGACAGCCGGGATGTCTGAAAACATTCTGACCAATAAAATGCTGTATTAATTTGTTAGGACTGTCATAACAAAATACCACAGACAGTTTCCTTTAATGACAGAAATTTATTTTCTCATAATTCTGGAGGCTGGAAGTCCAAAATCCAAGAGTCGATAGAGTTGGTTTATTATTTTTTATTATTTTCAAGCCTCTCTCCTTAACTTGCAGAAGGCTGCCTTCTGCTTGTAGAGGAAAGACTACCTGTAACCCTTCATAGTCTTTCCTATGTGTGTGATTATCTCTGATGTCTAATATGTGTGTGTGTGTGTGTGTGTGTGTGTGTGTCCAAATTTCCTCTTTTTAAAAAATACAGCTCAGATTGAATGAAGGCCAGCCCAGATGACTTTATTTAACCTTAATTACCTCTTTGCGACCTCTATGTTCAAATACAGTTACATCCCATACTGGGAGTTAGGGTTTCAACATATTATTTTTAAGAGGACACAACCTTATAACAGATGCTAAGCATAAGTCTGTGAGAGTAGCCTCCAGAAAACTAACTTTTTTTTTTTTTGAGAAAAAGTTTTGCTTTTTTCTGCCCAGGCTGGAGTGCAATGGCATGATCTTGGCTCACTGCAACCTCTACCTCCTGAGTTGAAGTGATTCTCCTGCTTCAGCCTCCCAAGTAGTTGGGATTACAGGCACACACCATCATGCCTGGCTAAATTTTGTATTTTTAGTAGAGACAGGATTTCACCATGTTTACCAGGCTGGTCTTGAACTCCTGACCTCAGATGATCCATCCAGCTTGGCCTCCCAAAGTGCTGGGATTACAGACCTGAACACCTAACCTGAAAACTAAATTCTTACTAAGATGGATAGACATAGTTGCTATGACCTCTCTTCTCTCTTTTCTTGATTGAATAAAGGTGTGACAGATGGAGGTAGCAAAGTCATCATGTGATCCTGAAATAAAGACTTAGTGAGCCAAAGATATGTCAGAACTTAGATCATAGAGTCCAAAATTAATATCAGTAGCCATATACCTCCAGACTTCTTGTTATATTAAGTGAATAAACTGATTCATTTAAGCCTTTTTAGCACAGCATTTTATTACTTGCTTCTGTACAGAATCTCATCTAATTAATTTCTGTGTTAAGGATGTTGTGAATTTTAATTATTAAGTTTTGATTATTAGCACAAATGAAGACATGGTGTCCCTTTAAATCAGGATTCCGTCAGAAAACAGAGTTCACCCCAAAGAGACTGTAATGGAAGAGTTACATATACTAGATAGGGATAAGGAGAGAAATAGGGATGGCGAGCCACCCAGAGATGACAAGTAGAAGAAAACTGTCACCCTGAAATCAAAAGGACAAGGTAAGAAAAATGAATTATTTTGCCGCAGTGGAAGCTGAACCTATGGAAGAGTGGCTGCAGGTGGAGCCTATAGACATAGAGAGTCATAGCTACAGCAGCCAGAGGCATGGCAAGGAAACAGAGAAGGAGCAGAGAAGAAAACCTGTAGTCTCTGTCTTCCTGCCTTTGGATTGCCAGCCCACCTGGGGCTCCAGTGTCCAAACCAACTGGAAGCTTTTGGTCAGGGAAGCCTGGTGAATGGAGTCCATCAATGTCAGTATCCCGGTGAAAGTGCAGCAGAGAGAAAGGCAGAGAATGAACCTTGGAGAAGTACAGGGGAAAGGCAAAGCAATCAGCACAACGTCCCAGAAAACTTTAGCCTCATTCTGGCCATTTTTCATTTCCGTTACTATTTGACATAGTACAAGCCAGTAGCTCTTCTCTGATATGAAATATCCATCCTTTAACTTGAACTGCACAAACCTATAAATTAAATTTAGCTATCCTTGGGAAATGAGATTTGACTAAAAGGCCTATGAATGAAGTATCTGCGATAATACAAATTGAGGAACTGCAGCTTATAATCAGTTGTCGTCCATCAGAATATTAAAAATATGAACTCAAAGCTGCATCCTTGGTAAACCTTGGTTTTAATCCAATAATGATGTGAAAATGCTGTTTAAAAGCAATTCAAAGGGGTGAGAATCTCAGTTTCTGTACCAGTAAAATAAATGGAACTGATCTCATCAATTGTATTAGAGGACTCTAAGAATAAGAAAAAATATTAGTCATAGATTGTTTTAGACTAGAAAGTAATCATTCTTATTATGAACATGGTAATTAGGTTAAAGACTGTATGTTGATGATAGTCAAAATTTATTAAATACCTTTCATACGTGAGACAAATCCTCCCTTCCTACCTCCTTCCATCCCTCCCTCCCTCCTTCTTTCCCTCCTTCCTTCCTTCCTTCCCTCCTTCCTTCCCTCCTTCCCTCCTTCCCTCTTTCTCTCCTACCTGTTCCTTGCCTTCCTGACTCTCTGCCTTCCTGCCTTCCAGCCCTCAACAAACATTTCCTGGTTTTGTGTTAGTTATTGGAAATAAAAAATACTGTGGTATTACAGGTAGAGGCACATAACTTAAACTTGGGGCAGGAAAGTATTCTAGAAGGAGGTGGAACCTGTTCTGAAATTTGAAGATCATACAGAGCTAGCTGTGGGAAGAAATAGCGGGGGAAGTATTACAAACCAAGAAAAAAGACAATGAAGGCACTGTGTTGTGTGCTTTAAAAATACTGCAAATATGTAAGTATGCAAAAAATACATAGAATGAAGGATGGGGGCAATCAAGGGTAGAGGAATATAGGTCTAAGAGGGATTTGTCTAACTTGCTGGAGTATGAATTTGAAACTAAATGCCTGAGAGTCACTGTATAATTTGCCAAACTAGGAAACTTTGAAGAATGAGAGTTGGCGCTATTAATAATTACTCTGGGAGAAAAGTTGTAAACTTACACTGTCCAGGCCAACTGGGATTTACTTTTACTTTAAGAATTAGAGACACATTAAAGTATTTTAAGGAGAGATGTGGTATGATAAGAATTGCCCTCTAGGGTAAATCACTTTGAAACCTATTAGAATAATCATCTGGGCAGATACTGATGCCCTGGGCCAAGGCAGCAGCACCAGGGTTGGCTACGAAGTACTAGATTTGTAAAATATAAAGTAAGTAGTATTAACAGGACTGGACCTGGAGTGTGAGAAAATGTCAATATCTCCCAGATCACTTGTGCAAGACAGTAGTCCCAAATTCTTGATTAATAACAGTAATTTTTGATATCCACAGCCGGCATAACTAGAAAGATTCAAAAATTGTACAATCAGATCATTTTCTTGCTTACAAGAATCAGATCATTTTCTTGCTTACAAGTCCTTTGCTAAAGGACTTTCCATGGCTTTTCAAATAAAACTCAAACTCTGTATGGCTCGGAGGCTGGGCACAGGCTGATGACTGCCTCTCAGCTAACCTCAGCACTCTTGTTCACTCAGCTCCAGGCAAGCTAGCCTCAGTTTTGCATCTGAAACCCTCTGAGTCTTCCCAACTTTGAAAAGGTTTTATCTACTTTGTGTCTGGACTCCCTCCAGGGGTTGCTCCACGGAGCTGGTTCATTCCCCGTTTCAGGTCACCATCTGGCACCCACTCTGTGGAGATGTCATTAATAAATGTCAATCCACAGTAAAAAGCCCAGACTTTCCACCTGACGCTAGGTTTATTTCGATGAAGAACTTTTATGAGTGAAAGTAGGAGTGAGAAAATTTGGAATTATTGATAAATGGGTGTGCACCATTTATTCCTCACACTGATCCTAAAAATGAAAAGAATTTATCTTCAAAGTCTGCTTCTTGTAATGAAAATAAAAGAAAAAAACCCTCACTTTGGCCTTCATGGCCCTACATGATCTGGTCCTGCTGCTTCTCTGATCTCATGTCCTATAATTCTCGCCATCACTCAGTCTTCTCCAGACCCTTTGACTTGCTGTTCATCAAATACTCCAAGCTACTCCTGCCTCAGGGATTCTGTACTTGTTCATCCTGCCTGGGATGCTCTCTGCCCACTTACTATGTGGTTTACTTTCTCCCATGGTGCAGGTCTCTATGCAAATGCCATTCTCTCCAGGAGGCTTTTCTAGACCAGGTTATCCATGCTTACTGCTAACCATACTTTATTATTTTAGAGCACTTACTGTCTGATATTGTATAGATACGTGTTTATTATCCCCTGAAGGTCTGTAAGGTCCATTAATGCAGGAAAGTTGTCTGTCTTGTTTATTGTTCATTACCCAGTGATTATAACACTGGATGGCACATGATTGGTGACTAATGAATATTTGTTGGACAAATAAATGAACAAATATACTGATCCATGGATTCTCCATATGTAGTCTTCCTAGGCTAGCCTTTGATTGGAAGAAGGTTCAAATTAATGTACAGAGTTTTATAGCTAGATGAGACTAAGAAAAGTTATTGATTCACCAGCCTTCCTTTTGACAGGTGACTTAGTCATATCAATCCTATTTAAAGAAAACCAAGCGAGTGTCAGAGAGTGAACTTACTTATTGAAGGTCACATATCTTGTTATTGTCAGATATGGTAAGAAACCTCAGTTTCAGCCTGGGCATGGTGGCTCACACCTGTAATCCCAGAACTTTGGGAGACCAAGGCAGGTGGATCACTTGAGTCCAAGAGTTTGAGACCAGTTGCACCAACGTGTCAAAACCCTGTGTCTACTAAAAATACAAAAATTATCTGAGTGTGGTGACACTTGCCTGTAATCCCAGCTCTTTGAGAGCTCACACAGCTAGTAAGTGATAGAGTTGGAATTTGGTAGCAGGTCCACTGGCTTCTCAGCCTTGTGATGTCCAAGTGAGCCTCTGTTGCAATGGGTACTTGGCTCCCAAATTCTTAGTACTATCATCCATCTTAGTGACAACTTCTGAGTCATATTTTTGAAATCTAGCATAAAGTTAATATATAATTCCCAAAATGTAAAGGGATGAAATAATGATTACATGAGGGAAGAGGTGAGTGTTGGATTCTTCAAGAACGAAGGATCAGAATAGCTTCCTGACATAAATATGCATTTTCTTATTCAAATACAATAACTACTCTAAAAGAATCAGGCTATAATAAACTTCAATTAATTAAATAATTGGTTCATTTATTCAACAAATGTTTACTGAGCATTTCAGGTGCGTGCCATAGTTTTAAGCAATGTGAGAAAGACAGAGGAATCTAGACAGTCTTTTCTTTCTAGGAGTTTCAGATCTAATTGGGAAGACAGAACAGGCACAGGCCAAATTTAAATATACATTTATAATAACAAAGAATATTATTATAACAATTATTATAATAATAAAAAGGAGACTTCCAAAAATACATATGAATACTCATCACAAATATCCATTGCAATAGATGCTCACTTGGATATCACAAGGCTGAGAAGCCAGAAGACCTGTTACCAAATTCCAACTCTGTCACTTACTAGCTGTGTGAGCTTAGGCTAGTAACTTCACCTCTCCTAGCTGCATCCATTTACATTTTAATTAAATGGATTTAGTTAAATCCATTTACATTTTTTTCCACACTAAGCCTTCTTATAGAGCAGGCGTCCCCAAACTTTTTACACAGGAGGCCAGTTCACTGTCCCTCAGACCGTTGGAGGGCCGCTACATACTGTGCTCCTCTCACTGACCACCAATGAAAGAGGTGCCCCTTCCTGAAGTGCGGTGGGGGGCCGGATAAATGGCCTCAGGTGGCCGCATGCGTAGTTTGGGGATGCCTGTTATAGAGCATCACACAGGTACCACCTGGACTGTTTCGAAACTTACGTTTGCCCTACTGTTTAGCTTGTCAGTTAGGTGGCCACATTCATGGGACAATTAATGAACCAAAAACAAAGTTAGGAAAAGAAAAGTTTGAATAACTCATAAGCCATTCTTTTTTTCATTTTTGCAAATACCTACTGATTATCAGGACCAAATTGTATGTTGAGAATACAAGGAAGATAAAACAGACATTGTCCTTGCCCTGAAGGAATCGCAGTCAAGCAGAGGACAGAGTCATCAACTGTAGCGCTCCTGACTCTTCTGTGTGTTGACATAAAAATCAGAAAGGGCGATGGAAGTGCAATGAAACACGTGAATATGCTGGATTCAAACTGCTGGAGTTTGTAACTTGGCACTACCACTTACAACCTGTGTGGTGCTGAGCACGTTTCTTATACAGATGAATTTCAGTTTTCTCATCTGTAAAATGGTAACAATAGAGCCTACTTCCTAGGGTTATTTTAACTGGTCATTGAATTAAGTTGTGCAAAAAGCTTGGCAATAAAATATTCTCATTAGAGATTCTTATTGCAGATTTCTGAAGTGGTTTTCTGTAAGATGTTGTCTCTGTCTGAGGTGACTCTAGGAAGAGTCACCTAGGAAGGAACATCACGAAAGGGAAGTCATCACGGAAGAGATGCTTAGGGAAATGTAAGCATTTTGATAGGCCTAAACCTCCGATCCTCTGTTTAAAGGTGGTAGTGTTACTTGGGAGAGAGATGAGTTTGGAAGACAGGCAAGACCAGACAATGCACAGGCCTGTAGGATGTGCACAGAGATTTGGACTTGATCCAAAATGTGGTATAGAGAAGGAGAAGTTTAATGAGAGAAATCACATGGTCAAATTAGACTTGGGCAAGTTGTGCAGAAATACATCAGACCAGGGAGAAACCAGCAAGCAAAGCAGCTGAAAGATGGTTGTAATTGTTAAGGTAATAGAGGGTAAAGCTCTGAAGGCTTTAGCTCTGGAAGCAGAAAAAAAGATATGCTGCTAAGAGATTTTAGAAGGTAAAATAAATAGGATTTACTGATTTATTGAGTTTTTGAATGATTAAAGAGAAAACGTCTAGGCTGAATCAGTAATGTTGACAAAATTAAAAAAATTATCCTTCCAGATAAGTTAAGTGATGACTATTCCAATTAGTGCTGCAATTTGTTTCACGTTACTTACCTCGTGGGTGAATAACAGTTTTTCTCACTGATCAAGCACCTACCTAGTTGAAGATAGGCAAGCATATTACTGACTCTTAAAAGGCCATAGTTAATTTTGTGCATAACCATTCATGAAAACTAGTGCTTCTGCTACAACTGTGAAGCAAATTTTAATGATCAATTATTATAAAACAGAAAGTTAGAACTTTAGGAGAGATCTGTATATTTAGAAGAGATCTGTGCCTCAAGAATGAGCTTCAAGTTTATTTCTGATTCCAGAATTTCAAAGCTCTACAAGCTATTCAGGAATGGATTTCATTCCTAGTACAACCAGTATTCTGGAATTTATAGGAAATTTTGTTTATTATTATTATTATTATTATTATTATTATTTTTAAGATGAAGTCTCACTCTGTCACCCAGGCTGGAGTCCAGTGGCGCAATCTCAGTTCACTGCAATCTCTGCTTCCCGGGTTCAAACGATTCTCTTGCCTCAGCCTCCCCAGTAGCTGCTACTACAGGTGCGTGCCACCACACCTGGCTGATTTTTTATTTTTAGTAGAGACAGGGTTTCACCATGTTGGCCAGGCTGGTCTTGAACTCCTGACCTCAGGTGATCTGCCTGCCTCGGTCTCCCAAAGTGCTGGGATTACAGGCTACTGTGCCAGCCGAATCAGCCAATTTTATTAATTCTATATGGAAAACTTTTCTCCTTTATGGCCTACAGTTGGTATATGCATTTTGATACTGTCTACCAAAAAAAATAAACCCACAACGTATAGTATTTTCAGCTTTTTATTGCTTTGAAAACCTTAACTTCATACTGGGAAAGCCTAAAATAATAAAAGGCAAGTGGTATTTTGTAATTATGGATTGGGGAATTTTAAATCTACCTGAGCTGGTCTTCTTCCACTCCTACATGTTCTACTGTTTAGAAGACTTCTCACATACTGCATTTATTCATCTAAGGAGACAATTATTTCGAGCCAGTGAGCAGTTCTTTTGGATTAGGAATGAAGGGTAAGCTGTCTCACTTTATTAGGCACTGCAAAATAGGATGAGGTGTTATTTTTTTCAAAGTTCATTTTAATTTTTCTTCTATTTGCTAAATATGATCTACATGGCCTAAGCTTCTTTATTTATACCTATTACTATTGGATGTTAAGTGAAGGCATGTATTATTTAAACAGCACATTGTGTGCCAAGATACCCAATGCTGACCAGATGCATCTGGAATTTCCCTGATACTAGTTAACAATTACCAAATGTTAAAATTATCACAACAAAAATGATGCCGAATCCCTGACAGTGTCATAGGAAGAAACGGAAAAACATTCTTCAGTTATTTTTAGAGCAACCTAACTACTTATTATAAGATATGATTTGTTATGTTGTAATAAGGCTGAATCGAGATGATTAATGAAGAATTCATGAAATAGTCAAGGGTTTATTACACATACATTAGCAGGGTGTGATAAGCATTTTGGGTAAAATGTTTACTTCTTTGAGTGGAGCTTAACACTTCACAATTTCTACACCACTTCCTACTCCAGAGAAATAATTTAAGGGAAATACTCCAAAATATTAATCATAAAGTTCTATATATTTAAGAGGCTTAAAATTTTAGAGTTTGGATTTGAATCAGTGTTTTCAGCCTACATTTCAACCTTCTGCTATAAGAATAATCATAAATAATCATTAGTATGTATAATTTTAAAATGTATCTCACGTCTACATTGTTCTTCATTTGACTAAAGTGATAAAAAATTCCATCAAGGCCAAGCACCCATTGTGTTATATACTTCTTTGGTGGATTACTAAATTCTTTGACTCATAAGTAGCCTTCGGCAGGCTATTATGTTGTTTTATGTGTTTTTGCTTTGGGATTTTAGTTCGCTACAAATGCCAAAAAAGCTCACTCATGAGGGCAGTCAAAGCATGACTTTTGGTCTACAAAATGCTCTGAGATGGCAAGAGAAAGAAGATCATTACAAATAATAGCCCAGAAGGAAAACAACACACTGAAATAAACAAAGAATAAGAGTTTATAGATGTATGTGAGATGAAGCCTTCCTAAATAGAAAAAACTACATTGTAAATTATATAATAACCTCCAGTGTTACGGTATAGGTGAAAATTATTTGTTAATACGACTGGTTTTCACTAAGACTCTCTGTCATGTAATAAATAATGAACAACCATTTTGATTCATATTTATGGCTATATGAGATAGGGAAGGGATGAATAGGAATTGCTTCAGCTCATAATGGTTTACAACTATTAAGTTTTTTATTTTGGACTGTAACTTTCGCCTAGAGAAAATACAAGGAAGGGCATCATGACATGGCTAAAGGTACAGTTATTTTAAAATAGCAGACCCAAGGTGGAAAAGCACAGTTATTTTATCACGAAAGAATGTGTATGACAGACATTACCTCATCTCTGAACTTTGCCCAGTTCCATTTTTTTTTTTCCTCAATTTTGGTCACTCTTAAACCCTGGGATGAAGGAAAAACTATGGCGAGGTTGAGGGATGAAAATATTGTGTTGTATACACTCTAGTAATTACAAAAGGTAAAATTTCGTTGTTTATAGACTTCTTAGAACCATATTTGGCAGAACTTTTCTCTAATATAGTATGTAGATGGATGAGAAGATTTTCTAAGCACATGACAACAAAAATGAAGAAAGTAGACAAGTAATTAATCTGCCCTCATAAAAATTTTTAAATTTCAAAAAATTTAGAAATAAGCTCCAAAACTTCAATACCAGAAACCTGTCTTAAAGGCATCTTCACCAGAAAAAATAGTCACGAGGCAAATGACAAACTAAAGGTTTATGTTTTTAATAAATCAAGGGCTATCATGTATCAGTAAAAATATAGAATGCAGAAGAAGTAACAGTGATAGTCATTTTGCCCCTTTAGACTGGGAAACATTGGAATGCTGGCTAATGCCAAGTGTTAGAGTAGAAGTGAGGATGTAGGAAGACTCAGGCACTGCTAGTGCGAACGTTGATTGCTGAAGCTATTCTGTGGAGAAACCTGGCAGTATTGAGGGCAATTATACCTTACAATCCAGTAGTTTCACTCCTGGATCAATATCACAAATTAATGCACAGATCTGTAAAGGGGCAAGTTCAAGGTATTCATGGCAACATCACTGGGATAGGTAGAAGAGGAAGCAAGCTAAAGAAGTGGGAACATGATGGGTACAAACGCAGGATTGTGGTCAGCACTGAGAAGCAGTAGACTTGGTGGACACAAAAGAACATGAATAGATCTTAAAAACAGAGACTTATGGCCGGGAGTGGTGGCTCACACCTGTAATCCCAGCACTTTGGGAGGAGACGGGGGCAGACCACAAGGTCAGGAGTTTGAGACCAGCTTGGCCAACATAGTGAAACCCCGTCTCTACTAAAAATACAAAAAATCACCCACGTGTGGTAGTGGGCTGTAATCCCAGCTACTCGGGAGGCTGAAGCAGGAGAAACAATTGAACCCAGGAGGCGTAGGTTGCAGTGAGCCAAGATTGCGCCATTGCACTCCAGCCCAGGTGACAGTGTGAGACTCTGTCTCAAAATCAAACAAACAAACAGAAAACCAGATACTTTTGTTGAATGTATGTGTGTACATATATGTTTGTGTGTCTATGTATATACATATATATACACACACACATTTGTATGTATGCATATATCTGTATGTATATCTAGTCAATGCTGGGGCCTTGTGCAGCTACTGATGACACTATGTCTCCATCTGAGAAATGTGATTAGCTCAACCTTCTACAACCTGAGGTCTGGAAAAAAAAACTACAAATACGGAGGAAGAGGATACTTGGCTAGATGAGAGCATGAGGGAAATCTCTGTAGTGATGGAAATACTCTGTATGTTGTTTTGTGTGATGGTTACATGGCGTATACCTTTGTCAAAAGGAACAAACTGAAGAATCTGTGCATTTTGTAGTCTGTTAATGAGATGTCAATGAAAATATATACACATTTGTATATACACATACATATAATAAATGAAATAGAAGGGAACTTATAATACTATATTATAGATACATATATCACAAACTATAACAAAGTTTTCACAGAATATACATATTAAAATTATTAAACATATTAAAATGATTGCTGAGGAGGGGATGGATAGAAATGGGAACAAGTATATAGGGGGTTAAATAAATTACAATGCTGGAAACTTGTGTAACCACTGATGACACTATGCCTCCAACTGAGGAACATGATTAGCTCAGCCTTCTGCAACCTGAGGTCTGGAAAAAACTATAAATAAAATAGACAATATGACGTGACAGCTGATGAGAGAAATGAGAAATACATATGGTTACTAAAAATCTAAAGAGCCATCAAATCTCACCAGAGTCTGCTAACAGAGACAGATATACACCAGTTCACCACACAGCAAGTCTGTAATATAAGGTTCTCACCTGGGACAGTTACTGTCATACTTACCACAGAAAGGCAGGTGGAAAACACAGCTGGTTTTCTAACCCAACCACACCTCTTAATCCCCTGCTCAGTTATTTGTTACCCACAATGGAGGTTGAAAATACCATATACTTACATTTCTAACCTTTCATGCGGTCAGAGCTGCCAGTTCAAACTATTTTTGACTGATAGGATATAAAGAAAACTTTGTAAGAGTCTTTGTTTTCTTGACAGAATACCAGGGGAACCTCTTGGTTTATGCTTTCCTTCTTTTCCTGCTTTGATAGTAGGTGTGATTGCTGGAACTGTGATGCTATTTTATCACTATGAGGCAGCACACATAGAAAAGAAAAGCCAAAACCTGATGGGAGGGGGGCATAACACACAAAAGAGCCTGAATCTGTGATGACATTGTTGAGTTACTGCACCCATGCTAGCAGCAGTCTGTTACCAGTCTTCTTTTTATCTGAGGGAGCCAAATCCCTATTTATTTAAATCATATGTAGTAAGTTATTCTTCTCCTTCCCAATGGAATCAAAAAAATAGATTTGGAAATGTCTGGCCCATGGAATACTGTGGGACAGGTGACCCTCCAGTCAAAAAAATGTCAGAAATGGATTGAAACGTCAGGAATGCCAGAATATCCCAGGATATTCTGGGAAGTGAGCACATCCGCTGCCTCAAATGTTCCTATTTTTTTCTTTTTTAACAATAGCTAGTATGAATAGAACTGCCTTTATTAAAAGATGGTTATACTTAGCATAGAAAGTGTGGACAGATATTGGAAAAAAAGAAAAGAAACATAAATAAAGGAAAAATAAAAAATATACATTGAAAGAAGAATATCTTTGGGAAGGTGAAAATCTTCAATAAGAATTCTGCTTGCTTTGAAATTAAAGGAAGCATAGATTTGTGACAAAATTTCAGCAGAAGAGATTCAAAGAGAGCAGAAAGAAATTTAAAAACCAAAATACAAGTAGTAGATAGAAATAAGCTGGTAGAACTCAAAAGAAATATAGCAAAAGAATAAAATTATTATCAACATGAAAAATTGTTCAGAGGCAGCCCAAAGTGAAACTCATAGAGGACAAATACCTGCCATGAATATAGGACACTGGTTTGAAAAACAATCACTCAATATGAAATACAAACAATGAAAAACATCAAAGTAATTCAACTCTGAAAACAGAAGACAGGAAGTGCCTGTCTGGGAGGAAATGGAGACTTGGCTAGATGAGAGCAGAAGGAAAATATCTGTATCTTGTTCTGTGTGATGGCTACGTGGTATATACATTTACTAAAAGTCAACAAAGTGATTATGTTAAGATCTGTGCATTTTGCAGTATGTTAATTAGATGTCAAGAAAAATATAAGCAAAAGTGATTAGAGAAAATAGTAGATATGAATGACAGAAAAAGGCGATCCAAAACATTCAACAATTTGCTTGTTGAATTTATTAAATTTCTTTTAGACAAAGTATTCAACAATCCATAGCAACAAGAGTTTCCCATAATAAAAAATCAGAATCTGCACAGAAAAAGAATGCACTCCGTTCTAGGGACAGTGAGCCCCAAATTATTAAGATGCAGATATAGCCTGGTGAATGTATTTATTAAGGACAATGGAAAGATCCTACGACTTAAACAAAACTGTGTATTGGGGGAGGTGGGTACAAAAAAAACTGTGTATCTTGAAAATCGCACACACACTTTCTCAAAAAATAAATCTAGATTCAAATAAAGAATTGAAACCCAAACTAAAGAAAGTCTTTTAAAAATCATTTTAAAAACATACTCTATATTAATACATATGAGGTATGGCTAAAACTGGGTCGAGAGAAAATTTTTTCACCTTCAACATCTTACTAAGGGCAGAAATACGTAAAACACCTTCAACTCAAAGAGAAAATTATGTAAATAAGTAGATTAATACATATACATGCAAAGCCAAGGAAAACAAAAGGAATCCGTAAAGTTAAAATCAGGAATTACTGAACTGGAAAATCAACTAAGCAGCCAACAAATGACAGTCTTTGGCAGAACCAATGCATACATTCAGAAACTTGCCATTAAAAACAGCACAACAAAATAGATAAATCATTAAGTGCTCTAACCAAGGACAAAAACATCCAATTAAAAATAGCGATGAAAATGGGAAAATAATTACATATATACATGAAATGTTTTAAAGTTTTTTGAGACTTAACCACTGTTTTTCAGGTTATTGTAAATGGATGTTTTATAAGAAGCAAGTTTTTCCTGGGCCCTCGTTTATTCGACCAGTCTGGGAATTTTTGTTGTAATAGAAAAGTTCAAACTATTTTTTTCATTATCACCAATAATTGATAACATATATTGAACACCTATTATGTGCCAGGTACTCTGCTACTCTCTTCTCATACATCAAAACATTTAATTTCCAAAACTTCACTATGAAGGTGTTATCAGCATATTTCATTGATTCTGAGACACTCAACTTTCTCATATTTTACTGTCATTAAGATTGTGGAGGCTGGGCATGGTGGCTCGCGTCTGTAATCTCAGCACTTTGAGAAGCCAAGACAGGCATATCCCAAGGTCAGGAGTTCCAGACCAGCCTGGCCAACATGGCAAAACCCCGTCTCTACTAAAAAAAAAAATACAAAAATTAACTGGGCGTGGTGGCAGGCACCTGTAATCTCAGCTACTCAGGAGGCTGAGGCAGGAGAATCACTTGAACCTGGGAGGTGGAGGTTGTAGTGAGTCAAGATCGCACCATTGTACTCCAGCCTGGGTGACAAGACTCTAGCAAAAAAAAAAAAAATGTGATAGGTCTCACAATAAATGGCATCATACAATTATAATATCAGCTATTTTTCCTTTTTATGGTATATAAAAATGGTGCCACTTATATAATCAATGACATATTTCTTGGATTAAACAAAATATATAATAACCATTTTATAAATGAAGAGACAAAGCTAACAAGGTTTAACAACACATACAAGGTCACACTGAAGGGGTTTCAGCACATTAGTCTCATACTGAATCCCTTCATAAGGGAAACACGTTATCATTCGTTATCTCATTGTAGATGACAATTATAATCTATGCTTTCTTGCTGTATCATTCACTTTCTATATTTTGTTCTATTTTTTATGATTCTTTTACTTATATTCTCTCCATCAGTTTGGAAGTGACGCATTACACGTCAATAGGAATCAACAATAAACATGTAATGCGCACTTATTATGCACCAGTTTTGTGTTTAAAGGCACATAGAAAATAAATACTTAGTTTTCCCTGTTGGACATAATAAGGGAAGAGACTTCCTTCCATTTGCTTAGAGTATTTACTTACTTTAGAAAACTTACAAGTTTTTTTTCTGTCTCTTTGTAAGTTATTCAAAGCTCAGTAAGCCTCTTGCCTGCTGTAGGATCCAGGAATTCTTTCTCCAGGACCTGGGAATGATCTCTGAAATGCAGTCATTAAGGAAGATAGCATCCCTGTCTCCTAGTTTCAGTGACAGGGGAGAAACCTAACTTTGGTAGATGCTTTGCTCCAAGTTGCAAAACTACCTTTTGTGATAAAGATATTAGAAATTTATTTTTCCTTTGGATAAAGTCAATTAACTAACAAATTGGTCACCCAAATGAATTTAGAATGAATTCTGCATGAAAAACTATGCCACCAAGTCCTCTTACATGAGAACTAGTTATACTTTGTCTTGAAAGCATGTATGTAATGATTTGTTTCTGCTTGGTAAGATTTCTTTCTGCTCTTGTAATCTCTTAGTAAAATGTGTGTGACGTGCATTGCATTCTAATTTAACATTTATGTAATAAAATCGTTTTCTTTCTCTTCCACTTTTGTGAAGGTTTCTGGTTAGGAGGAGATTTTGTTTATAATTACATATTCAAACTATAAGGCCTAAAAGTTAACTAGTAAAGAGTTAAAGAATCATTTGGAATGATTTAATTATGCAAGTTCATTTCATCACAACGGTCATATCAGTTTATGCTTATATACGTAATTTTATGCTTCCATAAGTATGTCTAATATCACCCCCTTCCCCTGTAACAGAACATTTAAAAACTAAACAGCTGCTGCTTTGTTGAAGAAAAGGTGGTGAGTTGATCCATGGGGCACACAGTTGGCATTGATGTGTGCTGAATTAATATGCCATGTGCACCAGCTGTCATGTCATTGCCAAGATAATAAATTTGAAATGATCTAAGAATTCTGCATTCAGGCTCATGAAAAACCTGGCGCTATGATGGAGGAATGAGCTCTTCCTTCCACTAATATCACACATCCTGCTTTTTCTTTATAGTTACAGTAGTTGAAAGTTTTTAAATATTTTATTTTTATCAATTTTAGTAAAGAGCTCAATTTGCAACTAAAATATCTGGGAGCAGGAGGGTTAATGGGAAGGACACTTAAAGAGAAATAATGCACAGAAATGAGTCCTGGGTTGTGTGACCCTTTATTCAATCAGGATACAAGAGTCTTGCTGTACTGCACAAAATTTTCTCTGGTCCACTTTAGATGAAAAAGAGACAATCACATCATTTAGGTCTCATATTTTGTTAGTATTTGCAAAGCCCGATTTAAAAGTTTATTTGAAACTATATTGAGCTTGCTTCTTTCTCTGTTCTTGATTGCATAGCCTTTGGTGACTTTGATTCTTAATAAGCACAACACATAAACTAACTGCATGTGTAACCATGTGCCTCTTCCCCTCTTCAGCTAAAATGTGATCGAGGTGAGGTAACTATTGGTTGGGGTCTCTCCAAAGAGTGGAAACTAGGTAATGTAAAAATTAGTGTTTTGACTACGGTCTGTAATAATTTAACAACAGGAAATGCTATTTGTTGTTTTATGTAACTGAACCATGAGGGCTGGCCAAAGCCCTGACTGCAAGACAGACAGGAGCCTCAGCAGCTCAACTGGTATGAATTTAAATGAAATTGGTCCAGCTGTGGGGCCTTGTTGCTTTAAGGGATGCTGAGTGGTCTAAATTAATTGCTGAGTAGAGACTCAGTGAACTTGAGGGGAATTTTTGGAGGGAGAAATTATAGGCTTTAGCATATGGTTGAAAAGAGAGATGCACAAATGGGTAGAATCAGGAGTAATTCCATGGTGTTTCACTTGGGTATCTAGATGAATGTTGCACTGTTAACTAAGGCACTGTCAACACAGGAGAAAAATGGGTTTAAATGAGGGAGATACTAAGATAGTAGCTGGACAGTTTATTTTCTTTCTTTCTTTCTTTCTTTCTTTTTTTGCTTTCTCTGATCACTTTATATAGTCAATTATTTCTCTTTCTTTCTTTCTTTTTATTGCATTTTAGGTTTTGGGGTACATGTGAAGAACATGCAAGATTGTTGCATAGGTACACACATGGCAGCGTGATTTGCTGCCTTCTTCCCTTTCACCTATATCTGGCATTTCTCCCCATGCTATCGCTCCCCAACACAATAAAAGCCTAAGGAGTATTTTGAGAGGTAGATACATTTAGGTGGTAGGTATAGTACCTACTTAGGCCATGTTAAAGTTGATATTGCATGGATTAGGAGAAGAAAGCATCTCATTTGATGGACAGATCCCCTCTCCCAGTGGCTCAGACCCAAACTTAAAGTCATTTATGTCTCCTCTCTTCCTCTTCCAATTCACATCCATTCCAGTAGCAAATATGTCAGCTCCTTATATATCCAGAAACAAAATTCATTGAAACCACCCTGGTCTAAGCTAGCATCAAGTCTTGTCTGGATACTAGCTTCTTCATCCTTCCCCTAGAGCCAGGAAGGTTTATTTTTCACACAACAAACAGAGGGATGTTTTTAAAATGTAAAACTGTTAAAAGTAGTTGCTCACGCCACTCAAAAGTAAAATCCATAGTTCTTTTCCACATGGTCCTCTCCCACCTGGTCCCAGCTGCCAGTCTGGCCCTTATTTGCTACTACCCATTGAAGTCCAGTCTGGCTCCCATAACAAACTCCATTAACAAACTCAGGGCCTTTGCACTTACCATTCACTTTCCCTGGAATGCTCTTTCATGGAGATTTTATGGTTATTTCTCTTGTTTTATTCAAGTCTTTGTTCAATTGTCACCTGCACAGACTGTCTCTGATCATTTTATCTAAATAGTACAGGAATCATGCTGTCATCCTCTATCCTCTTACTTGATTTATTGCTTATAGCACTTACATTGTCATTATTTTGTTTTACTTGCTTATGTATTGTGTTTATTCATTATCTACCTATTATCTATCTATCATCTGTCAATCGATCAGTCTATTTATGCTTATTGTCTACTTTTCTCCAACAGAAAGTAAACTGTGCAAGGATAGGAATTTCTTTTGTGCTTACTGCTGTTTTACCAATACTTAAAAGGCAGCCCGACACATAGATGGTCTATCAATACTG
Organism: Saimiri boliviensis; assembly: GCF_048565385.1. NCBI lineage: Eukaryota > Metazoa > Chordata > Mammalia > Primates > Cebidae > Saimiri > Saimiri boliviensis. The sequence continues at coordinate 197,429,843 of NC_133450.1, read as the reverse complement.
GTTGAATCAATCAGTCAATTCATTCATGTAATAAATATGCCAGCAACTATGGAAGATAATGGGGATGAAAAGGTGAAAACATGTAATATACATCACAGTTTAATGGAAAGAACAAGAAATATGAATTCAGGAATATTGATTTGGGAAAGTTACTTAAGCTTTATTAATCCCTGTTTATCATCTGTAAAATGTGGATAAAAATGACAGTCCCCCATAGATTTAATATAGAAATGCACAGTCATATATAGAAAATGTCCAGCATATTTTTTATATCCATTTAGTTATACAAGCAATTGTAGCTATTGCCATTTGAGATATTGTCATGGCCCTGAAGGAGTTCACATTCTTGAAAAGGCCAAACATATAAGTAGGATTACAACAAAGTGTTAAAGGAATTTTGATAGAAAAGAGCACATGGTATGGGTGATATTCAAATACTTGATAGCTGGTGGAGTCAGGACACTGATCAGTCAGAAGGGAAATTGGCTTTAAAATCCAGCCAGTAGCTATTTTAGTACAAACTGTTTAATATAAATACCGGGAATGGGACACAGATGAGAGATACTCTATCCTTCTAGAAAAAAATCCAGATGCCCTATCAATTCAGATAATCCTCCCAATGCCCCCAGTAACTTAAGAACTATTGGCTTGGTATTGAGCACTAGCCTTAAACTTAACTTAAGAACTATTGGCCTGGTATTGAGCACTAGCCTTAAACTTGTACCTGATTCCTTCTTAATGCTAATTTGGTTTGGAATGAAATATTCCAGAATAGACCAATGGGTGTTTATCCTGTTCCCTGAGTTAACCCCCGTGATGTCCTCTGATTTCAATATCCAGGTGACCAACCCTCAAAAGAAATTTCTCCAACTTTTGATGTCACTCTTTACTATTATTTCCCACATGGAGTCTATGTATCCTGTCTCTCCATGTTTGTCTATACAGGCCTCATCCTCTTCTCCCTGGAGAATTACACAGTCCCTGGGCCTTGGAATTTGTAGATAAACCACCCTGAGGTTGCCTGCCTGCTTACCCAGACTTTGGAATATTACCCATCTGTATTAGTCGGCATTCTCTAAAGGCACAGAACTGATAGGATATATGTATATATGAAGGGAAGGTTATTAGAATTGACTCACACAATCACAAGGTGAAGTCCCACTATAGCCCATCTGTAAGCTGAGAAGCAGAGAAGCCAGTCCACGTCCCAAAACCTCAACCTAAAAGTAGGGAAGGTGACAGTGCAGCCTTCAGTCTGTGGCTGAAGGCCCAAGAGTCCCTGGCAAATCACTGGTGTAAGTCCAAGAGTCCAAAATCTGAATAAACGGAGTCTGATGTTCGAGCGCAGAAAGCATCCAGCACAGGAGAGAGATGGAGGCTGGAAGACTCAGCAAATCTGCTCTTTCCAAATTCTCTTGTCTACTTTATTCTAGCCATGCTGGCAGCTCATTAGACGGTGCCCTCCCAGATTGCGGGTGGGTCTGCCTCCCCAGTCCACTGAGTCAGATGTTAATCTCATTTGGCAACACTCTCACAGACACACCCAGAAACAATACTTAGCATCCTTCGATCCAATCAAGTTAGTACTTAATATTAACCATCACACCATCCATCCATCTCCTCTTCTCTTTTCGCCAGCCTTGCTTATCCCACAGGACATTCCATTCAAACTAGCCCTGAGAGGTGGCAAGAAAGTGAATCCATGGTTGGGAAGGGCAGTCTCAGACAGTAACTAAACCGGTACAATTAGTTGGGAAAGGGGTGGGAGGAGAGGAATGCCGTATGGGAACAGTAAAAAAGAAAATATTGTAACTATGTCACAAATGCAGTTTTATGTCGTACAAGTAATTCTGAGGTGTGCATATATGTGTGTCTACATATGTATCTCAATTCAGTTACCCTCAACTATAACAATTCAGTGAAGCCAACAAAGTTATTTATTATAACTGTAGTTTGTATATAAATATAAGGGATACTATTTACTATCCTTTTACTATCAAACCAAGCCGATGCCTTTTACACATACCTATGCTGTCCTGATGCCAGGTAGCCAGTACCCACACGTAAAGAGCTCTGAACAGTAAAGCCCTGTTGAGAATTAAAATTCTTTAATCAATTTTAATTTTGATCAATGTTTGCATTTCAACTTCTTGTCTGGCTCTTGCATTCACCAAGATCCTGAACTTTTGCCTTGCATATAGATGGCTAGGATCCTAGTGCTTACTCTTCAGAAGTAACTGATGACAGATACACGTTGGCTTGGCTTTTGAACCCTGGCTATCCTTCTTAGACGTGGCATCTGGTTCCTCAAAGTATCTGACTCTCCTTGCCCAGATGCCCCTAAAGATAATTTGTAACGAGATTCTGTATGAATTGAATTATTCTAAATTGCTATAAGGTTTGCTCTTAAGTATCTTAACCATTTTTCTACAACATACTCCAGACTTTCTAAATAGAATCCACATATTACATCTGGAAATACTGATTATGGAAAGCAAAAGAAAATGTATTCTAGGTCCACATAGAATTAATGAGGTTTTATAATCTACATTTTAGTTTCTTAATTTATACTCAATATTTATTCATCATTGACAAGCTGCATAGCTAATACAAGCAAATTTCAAATAAAAGAATAGTTCTAAAATAAAAATTAGAGGTCGGAGAAACCAAAGGTCAAAACCTAAGAGATGTATGTTTTTAAAGAGTCATGTTCCAATTTTCACACTGTAAAAGTAGTAAAAAGTTAAATCAAAAGGAATGATCTAGCATATTGGGTTACTTGTTCAAAGAAATAATGGCAAGAGAAAGGGGATTAGGACAGTTCAAGGGGTCTGTGAAGGGGACAGAGAATGAACAAGAAATATTTCCATTTCATTTCAAGGCAAAGGCACTATTAACTTGACAAATGGCTAGTTCATGGTTGTGCTGTTGATCACATATATTTATAGTGTCAGAAAGATGTGATGTGGCAATGAGAAATACGGTAGTTTGAAACTGTGGTTAGCAAAACAAAGGCAGAAAAGTAAATGAAAAATTGTCTTATAAGTTTCCAAGATAATGGAGAATAAAGAATCCATGGCCGTTTGCCATCTCCTAAATCTCCCTAGCATTTGGCTATCAAAATCAATAGACTTAAATTTATCTAAGAATACGACCAGCACCCAAAGTTGATCATTTCAAGGGGAAACATCTAAGAGCTTAAATCCGTTAAAAGCATTATGCCAAGGACTTTTGATGAATACTTCCCCAGGCTTAAAATATATCTCCCTAAGCTGGAGTTGGGAGGTATATAAGAGAAAGTGAACTGGGGATCCTAGAAACGGCAAAATTGACAGAGTGTTAGGAATATGGCAAGATCTGAGGCAGAAATGACTGCAGACACCCAGGCAGATAAACTATACATAGTCTTAAAGAAAAATGTCCCATGTCCTTAGCATGAAACTAAGGTAGCAAAGGAAGTGCAGAGGGCTCCTATGTATGGTTTTGAGTACCCACAGGCTGCACGGATAGCTGAGTTCTTCCGGGCAGAGCAATTATCCTTCCCTGTACATGTACTTGAGGTCTATGATGCTGTCTATATGATTTTTGATGTAGACTTGTATTCATCAGCATCTCAAATGACCTAGAGAATTTCCAACAAGGATTTTATCAATTACACTCTAAAGACATTGCTCAGTCCCCGTCTGACTTAAGCTATGTGGACACTCATCAACCACATAACAATGTCCAGTGATGCCCACAAACTTAGGAAACAGTGTCGGCTCTCATGGATGAAGGAGAGGGAAGTACTTGCTTTGCGGTTAAGGTTGAATAAGCATTCTAGTTACCTTTTTTTTCTAGTTACATTTTTATTGAATATCACACATGGCACTCCATAAATGGTGTGTTGTTATCATTATTATTATTTAATGTATGTTATTTGTCATTTTGTGAAAAATAATTTTTAAAATAACTCCTGAAGGTATTGTGGTATAGAAAAATATAAACCAGCTGAAATCAGTCAAGACTCTGATGCTCATGAACAGTCTTCCTCACAATGGCATGTTAGAATATTACTTGTTTCTGGCTGGGCCAGCTATTAGAATATTCTGGATCTAATGTGCAAAAAAGTATTTTTCTAGACTTGATTAATATTTGCATTACACTTTTGGAAAACATTTTGTATTTCACTTGGTTACAACTTATTTTAGGTATGTGTTTTATTCTTTTTTATCTTTATGAATATAATAATGATCTGACTGCCAGCCATACCTGTCTCTCTGTGTTCCCTAGGGTTGGTTCAAATGATGTGTTCAGCCAGCAGTTGCCCACTCTGTCCTTTGATGGTCAAACCTTTCTTTCTAAATCTGCACTATTGACTGAAGGGATAAACTTTTTTATTCACTTAACTAGTGTTTATTACAAACCTAGCCTCATGGAACTTAAGAGTCTGTTGGAGGAGTTAAGACAGCTGAATTAGTCAAACTGATTGTTATGCAATTAAATATCTATGTAAACTAATGTTAACTTTTTGAAATTTGTTTATACGTTAAGAACGCGGTACATGTGCAGAACGTGCAGGCTTGTTACATAGGTATACATGTGCCATGGTGGTTTTCTGCATCCATCCCCCTGTCATCTACCTTACGTATTTCTCCGAATGTTGTCCCTTAATAAACTATATGAAGGGAAATTCTCAAGCTATAGTAGTGCATAATGGAGAGCCTCTTATCCAGATGTGAAGGGGTGAGATAGTCTTCATTAGAGGCTTTTTGAGGAAGAGCTATTTGTACTGAGATTAAAAGGATAAACATGAGTTTAATAAACCCAGGGAGAGGAGGGGAGGAATGGGAATTGAGAAGACCATTTGACCATTTGAAGACAAATATTTTGCTAGACTGCAGTTTGATTTTCCAGCAGTGTAAAGAGGAGGGGTTTATACTGCTTATTTTTATTAATTCATTCAGCATGGATTTATTGAACACTTATTGCATGCTGGAGGCGTTACCACATACTGGGAATACAGTGGTGAGGAAATAGCTCTTCCCTTGGCTGTTTATTTATGCAATCATTTATTTGTTTAGCTTGCAGACTAGTCGGGACAGAATAATGAAATGATTACAAAATAAAGTATAAAATTTCAAATGCAACAGCACTATAATAGATACAAGCGACATTTGTCATATGTAATAGGAGTGAATTGTTCCTGAATTGATATTCTTAAAGTAATAGTTGAATGATCTGTATGTATTAACTAGGAAAAGATGAGAAGAAGTTAATTTTAAGACAAAATAATAGAAAGCCAGTGTTAGGGAAGAGAGTACCAGAGAAAGTATGGTTTAAGGTGAAAATAGAGAATTAGGTAGAGGTTAAGCCATGGGGAGACTTAGAAGTAGAATATGTTAGTCTGAGTCCATCAAGAAGCAGAAGCCCAAACAGGGACTTATTAAGGGGAATGACTGTGTGAAAAGAAATAGGAAAGGCTTAAGGAAATCTGGGAGAAGCTTCAGATCATGCTGAGATGAGTAGAAGCATCTTAGACTGATATTCAATATAAGGAAATTTCAGTAATGTTTCAATGAAAGGATACCTGGCACCAAAGTCCACAGACAAAGGAGTATTCTGTCTCCTAAAAGGAGGTCTGCCTTAGTATTGTTGGAGAGCTGGCCATGTGTGGTATGGCTTATGGGAGCAAGCAGAGATGAATTTCAAACATTACCAGCTTTGAATATTTCTGATTGCATTTCTGGGGTCACTTAACATGTTCTGAGTTCATAATATCTTTAAACTGGTAGTTCTGTCTATCAACAGGATGAGATTAAAAATAAATTTTGACAAGTATAGCTTTTCTTTTGACTTTTGTAAGGATATCTTTTGATATATATAGATATTTTATGTTTTGCTGTATTGAAATATGTCAATATTTTCCTCTTTATTCCTTTCTTTTGTTTACAATGTTTCATCTGTGTCTATGTAGCTTATTTTAGCACTTTAGAGCATAGGGACTTCAGACTTCCTGGGTTAAAATCCTGTCCCTGTCAATATATAACCTTGGATATTTTTCTTAATAAAAAATCATATTTATTGTAAAAGAAGTGAAATTACAGCAACAGTCTCTCAGGCTACAGTGCAATCAAATTAGAACTCAGGATTAAGAAACTGACTCAAAACCATACAACTACATGGAAACCGAACAACCTGCTCCTGAATGATTCATGGGTAAATAATGAAATTAAGGCAGAAATCAAAAAGTTCTTTGAAACCTATGAGAACAAAGAGACAATATACCAGAATCTCTAAGATGCAGGTAAGCAGTGTTAAGAGGTAAATTTATAGCACTAAATGCCCACATCAGAAAGCTAGAAAGATTTCTGATCATCACCCTAACATCACAATTAAAAGAACTAGAGAAGCAAGAGCAAATGAATCTAAAAGCTGGAAGAAGACAAGAAATAACTAAGATCAGAGTGGTACTGAGGCAGATAAAGACACAAGGAAACCATTCAAAAAATAAATACAGGAGCTGTTTTTTTTTTTTGAAAAAAATTAGTAGACCAGACTGCTAGCTAGATTATTAAGGAAGGAAAGAGAGATGAATCAAATAGATACAATAAAAGATGATAAAGGGAATATAACCACTGACCCCACAGAAATACAAACTACCATCGGAGAATATTACAAACACCTCTATGCAAATAAGCTAGAAAATCTAGAAGAAATGGATACATTCCTGGACACATACACCCTCCCAAGACTAAATACATACACCTTCCAAACCAGGAAGACGTTGAATCCTGAATGGACCAGTAACAAAATCTGAAATTGAGGCAGTAATAAATAGCCTACCAAACAACAAAAGCCCAGGACCAGACAGATTCACAGCCGAATTCTACCACAGGTACAAAGAGGAGCTGGTACCATTCTTTCAGAAACTATTCTAAGCAACTGAAAAGGAGGACTCCTCCCTAACTCATTTTATGAGGCCAACATCATCCTGATACCAAAACCTGGCAGAGACACAACAACAAAAAAGAAAACTTTAACCCAAATCCCTGATGAACATCAATGTGAAAATAAAATACTGGCAAACTGAATCCAGCAGCACATCACAAGCTTATCCACCACTATCAAGTTGGCTTCAACCCTGGGAAGCAAGGCTGGTTTAACATACACGAATCAATAAATGTATTCACATCCATCACATAAATGGAACCAATGACAAAAACCACATGATTATCTCAATAGATGCAGAAAAGGGTTTAGATAAACTCCAACATCACTTCATGCTAAAAACTCTTAATAAACTAGGTTTGATGGAATATATCTCAAAATAATCGTGACAAACCCACAGTCAATATCATACTGAATGGACAAAAGCTGGAAGCATTCCCTTTGAAAACCAGCACATAACAAGGATGCCCTCTCTCACCACTCCTATTTAACACAGTATTGGAAGTTCTGGCCAGCGAGATCAGGCAAGAGAAAGAAATAAAGCATATTCAAATAGGAAGAGAGGAATCCAAATTGTCTCTGTTTGTAGACAACATGATCATATATTTAGAAAACTTCATTGACTCAGCCCCAAAACTCTTTGAGCTAATAAGCAACATCAGCAAAGTCTCAGGATACAAATTCTATATGCAAAAATCACAATCTTGTCTTGGCTTATGTGGGCTCTTTTTGTGTTCCATATGGATTTTAAAATTTTTTTTTTCTAATTTTGTGAAGAACATCAATGATAGTTTGATGGGAATAGCATTGAATCTACATAAATCACTTTGCAAAGCATGGCCATTTCCATGATATTGATTCCTCCTATCTATGAGGGTGACAAATTTTTCCATTTGTTTGTGTCCTCTCTTATTTCCTTGAACAGTGGTTGTATTTCTGGCTTCAAACTATACTGCAAGTCTGCAGTAATGAAAACAGCATGGTACTGGTGCAAGAACAAACATATAAACAAATGAAACAGAATAGAGACTTCAGAAATAAGACCACACACATCTACAACCATCTGATCTTCCACAAACCTGACAAAAACAAGCAGTGGGGAAAGGACTCCCTATTTGATAAATGGTGCTGGAAAAACTGGCTAGCAATATGCAAAAACTGAAACTGGACCCTTTCCTCACACCTTATACGAAAATTAACTCAAAATAGATTAAAGACTTAAACATAAACCCCCAAACTATAAAAATTTTAGAAGAAAACCTAGGCAATACCATTTAGGATATAGGCATGGGCAAATATTTTATGAGGAAATTGTCAAAAGCAATTGCAACAAAAGCTAAAATTGATAAATGGGATCAAATTAAACTAAAGAGCTTCTGCACTGCAAAAGAAACTACCATGAGAGCAAATGGGCAACCTACAGAATGGTAGAAAACTTTTGCAATCTACCCATCTGACAAATGTCTAATATCCAGAATCTACAAGAAACTTAAACAAATTTACAAGAAAAAACAACTCTATCAAAATGTGGGCAAAGGATATGAACAGACACTTCTCAAAATAAGACATATACATGGTCAACAATGATATGAAAAAAAAGCTCAACATCACTGATCATTAGAGAAATGCAAATCAAAACCACAATGAGATTTATGCCAATCAGAATGGTGCTTATTTAAAAGGTCAAGAAACAACAGATGCTGGTGAGGCAGTGGAGAAATAGGAATGCTTTTACATTGTTGGTGGGAACGTAAACTAGTTCAACCATTGTGAAAGACAGTGTTGTGATTCCTCAAGGATCTAGAACAGGAAATATCATTTGACCCAGAAATCACATTACTGGGTATACCCAAAGGAATATAAATCATTCTGTTATAAAGATACATGCACCTGTATGTGTACTGCAGCACTATTTACAATAGCAGAGATGTGGAACCAATCCAAATGCCCATCAGTGATAGACTGGATAAAGCAACTTTGGTACATATACACCATGGAATACTATGCAACCACAAAAAGGAATGAGATCATGTCCTTTGCAGGGACATGGATGAATCTGGAAGCCATCATCCTCAGCGAGCTAACACAGGAACACAAAACCAAACACCTCATGTTCTCACTCATAAGTGGGAGTCAAACAGTGAAAACATATGGACACAGGGAGGGGAACAACACATACTGGGGCCTGTCGGGGGCTGAGGGCAAGGAGAGGAGGAGCATTAGGACAAACAGCTAATGAATGCTGGGCTTAAAACCTAGGTGACAAGTTGGTAGGTGCAGCAAACCAACATGGCACATGCATACCTACGTAACAAACTTGCACGTTCTGCACATGTATACTGGAACTTAAAGTAAAAAAAATTAAAGTATATATATTTATTGAGCTCTTGCAGCATACTTAACTTAAGTTTTATTTCTTTGATGTTGTTTCTGTTTTGTTTCTTTTTAATCTTCTTTTTCTTTTGTCTGTGATATATTTTTTCCATTCTTACATTTTCACGTTTTAAAACATTTTTTTTTTTTTTTTGCATTTTGGATGTGTTTTCTGTTTCTAGATATTGTGTTTTTATTCATTATGACAATCTTTCTTTTTCCACTTCTATGTGAAACATTTAGTCTACTTCCACTTAAAGTCATAAATATATTTTAATTATTATAGTACATAAGATAAGAAAATTTCATGTGAACAAAGGGTAATGGGTTGTTTTCTATGTGAAATTAGGAGAAAATGATTTTTAGTAAAGATAGCAACCATGTTATTCTTTAGAAAAGATAACTCTAGTATCAGTATAAAGGGAAGTCTTTATAAACAGGGCAATAATTAAGGACACAATGATAATAATTTAGATAAAATGAAGGCTTCATCCAGGACAATTGTAGTGGGAATAGGAAAGAAAGGATGGGTATAATATTGCAAAAGTTAGATTCAAAAGGATGTATTTTTGAAGTACTACAAATAACTAAGCTTATTGACTGAGGAATAGAAGAGCACCTTCATAAGCTTTCTCAGAGTATTCTAGACTTGATAACTTAAACAACATATCATCATTCATTTGTAGAAGAAATAAAGAGGTGGAAGCAGACTTCCGGCAGAGTAAGTAATAGTTATGATTTTAGATATGTTAAAATTGAGGGGACTGGAAGTAATCTAGGTAAAGATGTTCTGAGGATCTTCAACATTTAAATCTAAAGGCTGAGCACAGTGGCTCATGCCTGTACTCCCAGAACTTTGGGAGGCTGAGGCAGGAGGGTCACATGAGGCCAAGTGCTTGAGAACAGCCTGGGCAATACAGCAATACCCAATCTCTACCAAAAAGAAAATAGCTACGAATGGTAGCAAGTGCCTGTAGTCTCAGCTACTTAGGAGGCTGAGGCAGGAGGATCACCTAAGCACAGGATATTGAGGCTGTGGGTGAGGTATGATCACACCACTGCACTCCAGCCTGGGCAATAGAGTGAACCCCTGTCTCAAAAAAATGTTTTTAATAAAAATAAAGTATTTTTAAAAAATATGAAGTTCAAGTGTTATATTAGACTATAAAATGCTACTTAGGAAAATACCAGCATGTAAGGGATAGAGGTGATAGTTGAATTTATATGAGTAGATGATTTCAAACCAAGAGTGTATATGTGGAAAGAAGAGGAAAGCCAGTAATAGACCCCTACAGAAAAGCAACATGTTGAAAGATGAAGAGAGAAGACTGAAAAGAAACACAGTGAGAGAGAAAAAACATTATGAAGTGTAGCGTGATGGAACCCCTGGAAGAAAAAGTAGTTTCAACAGCAGGAAACAATATTACTGTCAGAGACTTCAGACTTCAGGTTTCACTTTACTCTCATAAAGGAAAAATGAAAAGAGATCACCCACTGGATCTGGAAAATTAATTTGAAAATCTTCGCAAGAATATTTTAAGAGTTTCACTGATAAGGACAAAAGGACATTTTCCTAAAATACTTGCTCCAGGTTACAAGGGCTAGGGCTGATTTTTGCAAATGAGCTAAGGCATTATTTAGTCATTATACTTCCATGTACTTCTCTGCATGTGGAGCCTGAAAAATTCCTATCAGCCATGACAGCTACTGGGAGTGCTGTTGTGTTTGGGCAATGAAAGCCTGAGCCATCACCCAGGATCATCTCATTCATCTTGAATCCTACAACCACTGTATCTGTGGCATATAAGGTATTCATTTGTTCAACAAACCTTTACTGAACATCAACTCAATACTGAGTATTGGGAATACAAAGATAAATAAGACTTGGTTCCTCCATGTGAGCTCCTCTTTGGCTAGTCAAAGAAACAGATGGAAGCTCACTGGGAAACTGATTTTTTCATTCTATAACAACATAGTCTACCAGGTAGGAACAAGAGATCTATTATTAGAAAGCCATATATGTATTTATTTGATGAGCTTAAATCTTTAGAACTAGAGTGGTATCCTTTTTGCTTTTTGTATTTGAATACAAAGAGTTGAAAGTGTGCCCGTCCGTGGCAAAAATACCTATGTAATCAAAGTGATGTATTGAAAGTCAGATTTCTTCACAGCAAATTCAATACCTGCCTCTGATTTTCTCTGCAATAGTCAGTAGATGCTAAATTATTATTAATTTTTGTCTATACAAAACCAATATAATGATTTTTATTCAGTTTCTATACAGAGAGCCAATGAAATAATTTAGATATAAGTATTTGATTATTTGTATTTAGTTTGCAGCAAATATACCAAATATCTGACATGCACACTTGCAGCTGTTTTTTTTCTGCACCTGTGGCTGACAATACTAATCAAGTATGACTCCTTCTAGTCACAGGTGCGGACACACAATCCTTTTTAACACAGTGTTCCAGGCAGCCATTAGCAGTCAAATGACAATGGGACATGAAATATATTTGTCTTCCCTGATGTACATAGTGTAAAACATATATTACAACATAAATGGCCTAATCAATCTATCATTTTAAACATAGCCTCTTAAATATGTATCTTCCTACTACTACATATTTAGGGAGCTCCCAAATATAACTAGATTTTATTGGTAGGTTACTGTATGTTAGATACTTTTTAAGTACTTTATATTAACTCATTTATGTGTCATAATACTCTTAACTCTATGCCATTGCCAAACCCATTTAATAGGAAGAAAACTGAAGTGCACAAAGATTGAGTAACCTGTGTGCATGTCACACATCTACTAAGCAGGAGACTTGAGATTTTGTCTGGTTTCTGAGCCCACACAGTTCATCACAACTACAAACTGAATCCATGTAAAGGTGTGCTGAAAATTACTTTATTAATAAGATTAAGGAGAAATTAATTATAAAATTATAATTGGTGCTAAGACATTAATATTAATATTTTCTGACCCAACAATCCAACTCTGAAAATAATCCAAATAAATATTAAAATATTTCTGTAAAAAATAACTTGTACACAGATAATTATACAGCAAGATTACTGTAGTAACATAAAGTTGTAAACAGTTATGTATCCCAAACTAAGATGATGTGGAAATAACTATTTTAAATTTTTTATTACCCTTTTTCAGTATCATAGATTTGGGTGTTAATAATAGTATAAAATAACAGTCATAATAATATAAGGTTCCAGGAGTAAAGAATGATTGGAATAATAAGTTTAATGGGTTAATTGCAGATGAAATGAAAATTGTAATAGTGAACCAAAATGATTTTATGCCAATAAATAAATGAATGAGAATCTTCCAAGTATATATTAGTGGGTACATAGATGGGAAATTGCCAGAGAATAGAGTTGGTTTAAGTAGGATTTCATTGGATTCTTTCAGAAATAATTACAAATGGTGGTTCTGATGCCAGAAATCCTAATAATATTAAGATATTGACTTGCAGCCAAAGGATATACTTAAATTAAGATGCCAAGACTTTCCCTCATGACCTATTATACTAGTTATTTAATGCCTCAGAATAGACAGTGGACCTTGCAGAGTAACAAAGAGGGAAAATCAAGTTATTTCAGGAAGAAGGGGTAATGTGTGTGTCACAGTCCCATTATTGTGCATAAAATGTCTGGGAAAAAATGAATTGTTTAAGATATTCCATCAAAAGTAGTGACTAGAGTCTTTTAACTTTTGCAAATAAAAAATTAGGGCACTTCATTACATTAATATATCTATTGAACATCCATTATGTGCTAAACACTCTATTAGGCTATTCCTAAGTGTTACCTCATTTGGTCCTCATAATAGTTTTTCCCATGTATTCAACAAATAACCATAAGATAATTATTATTATTTTCCCATTATTGATAAGGAAAGTAACACTCTGAAACATTAGGCAACATTCCAATATAAGAGTTACTATATGCTGTAAGTTATTTGCAGTTAGATTTGCCTGATGCCAGAACTCTCTCTGCTAGTTCATTTTGCTCCTTAGATGAGTGTTGAGCTCCTTTTTTTTTCTATTCAGTAATTTGGCAGATATGGAGGACTGCTCATACCTTTCTTCAAGGTCTCCCTTGAGGAAAGAATTTGTTATCAGCTGTAAGAAGGGCAAAACTCCAAGTGCAACACCTATATAATATAGTCTACTGCAATATTCAAGCCAAGGTCATATTCTTTTTGGAAATTTCTAGTTGATGTTTGAGCACAGTGAGAATAGTAGGGTTTGAAATTTCTTCCCAGCATTTGACTCTTCTAATAGGCAATCTTTGCTGCAGAGCTGCCTGCTTGTTTGGCCAAGACTTTTCCAGTTCTCCAAATCTGATTCCTTCCCCGTTATCTTTCACAGGCATTAAGAAGTAAAAGATAAGGGCGGATAATAAATACAAATAAAATAAAATGTCTAGTTCTTATTACATTGTACAAGTGCTCTACAGAAGGAAATTTTCTAAAAACTGAGGACGTTTAATAAACAATTAAAAAAATTGTCAAAGTGATAAGCATCTTCTATCATGGTAGGGTTAGTGTTTCATTCTCATAGATACAAGAACATGTTATGGATACAGATTTCCCTTTCCTGCCTGCAGAATTTTGCATAGCATTCCTAGTTTGAGAGTACCTGAACTATGAACCATAGTTATAGAATATCAACAATATAACATCCAACCAGGAGACCCTCTTCATGATAAAGAAGATGGTGGAGTGAGTTCATGACCATGGGATCCACTGGTCATATTATATACTTGCACCATCCAGAAGCATCTGGTCTGAAAGTGCAGTGCAATGGCATGGTGAAGGAGCAGCATATGTACTACTATTCCTGAGGCAGTATTCTTTGAGGATGTGGTGCTGACTTTCAGGAAGCATTATGCACACTGAATCAGAGACCTTCTTAATAGAGAGAATAGATCAGCCAGAAACCATATGATAGAAACAGGAGTGACCCCTCTTACCATAAATCTCAATGACCTACTGGTGGAGATGAGCTTCTTGACTCCACATCTCTGAGCTCTGTAAGGTTAGTAGTCCTGGGCTCCAAAGAGAGCACCCTCTAGCAAAGGAATACTTCAAGGGTTCCATGGAAATATGAGATATAGTTCCTGCTTGGGCATTGTGAATTCCTCATATCTAGAGACCATCAAGCAAGACAAAGAGTCACCTTTTGACAGTACTTCATTCTGATCCTCAGGTAGATATAGGGCTGTGGCTACATAATGTGATCAAGAGAGAATATATGTGTAAGTCAGGTGATCCACTTGGGGACTTTGTGTATCCCATTGCCTAATGGCAACTCTGAGTGGACATATGTTACACCACCAACCTACGAAGGATATGGTTATCAGGGGCTCAGATACCTATTCAATAAGAGTTTTTGCTACACCACATAGTAAACTGCAAAGACCAGCTGGGGTAATAGCTGAAGGTTAGGGAGATTTAGAATGCATAGAGGAGAAAGATTATGAGACCAAGAGACCACCTGCAGTGACAAGGGCTATACTCATCCCAATAGACTTCCTCTTCTAAGCTTTTCCTAAAAAAAAAAAAAAAAAAAGATATACACTAGAACTCAGCAAGATCAGCTCCCAGGAACCATTTGACTAAGCACCAGAGAGGTATTAAGTTTTGGTCTTTTTTTTTTCCAATGTGGAACATTGGAGGTGTATCTTACAATCTTTTTTTCTCCAAGTTCCCTACTGGATCAACTGAATCTTTATTGATTTGCATGTTGAGCTGAAATATACCCTGCCCAATTCTGCATCCTCACCTCATTATTTTTATAGGTTTTAGATATGTATAACAATAAAAGTTTTCTTCTATTTGTCCTAATGAAGTCTGTCTGGTCTTAATAGGGACAGGGCAAGAAAACTTGCTTTAACCCCTTTGTTATTTGACACAAGATTTGCAAGCACATCATTGGCAATAATATCACTCTACATGAATCTCTTATTAGATTTTTATTTTTATCATTTTAATCCAGTAAACACAGGATCCAACTAAACAAAAACAACTTACCAAGCTCAGTAGTTTAGCTACAACCTAGAGTAGTGGAACTGTGGTCTAAATACTGTAACATTTCTTGTGTTGATATAACTACATGTAAATGAATAAGAAATAAACTGAAAAATCCTAAAGATGCTTCAAGAAGACAGTAACTAAGTCTCATTGTTGACATCTGGCTATGTTTGGGCATGGGGATAAAAAGGACAGTCAGTTAAAATAAGAGCAAACCTATATTACTTATCTAACATTGTATTTATTTTCCATGTTTTGTTTTTTTTTTTTTCTCACAAATCTCCCTTCTAAATCCCTCCCAAATCTCATGTCCTTCTCACATATCAAAACCAATTATGCTTCTCCAATAGCCCCCCAAAGTCTTAACTAATTCCAGCATTAACTCAAAAGTCTAAGCCCAAAATCTCATCTGAGGGGAGAGGCTGCCATGAATTTCTCTGAAATGCTCTGGAGGCATTTTCCCCATTGTCTTGGCTATGACCATTTGTCTCTTCTTTACTCATCCAAATTTCTGCAGCTTTGAATTCCTCCCAGAAAATGTTTTTTTTCTTTTCTACTGCATGGTCAAACTGCAAATTTACCAAAATTTTATTCTCTGCTTAGAAGACTACCCTTCTACCTATGTGCTTGTAAAATCAAAAACAAGTTAGTTACTTCAAGATACAATAAGGGTACAGGCAGAGGTTCCCAAACCTCATCTCTTGCCTTCTGCACATGCACAGACCCAACATCACGTGGAAGCTGCCAAGGCGTGGGGCTTGCACTCTCTGAAGTAACACCTGGGCTGTACCTTGGCCCCATTTAGCCATGGCTGGAGCTGGAGTGGCTGGGTTGCAGGGCACCATGTCCTGATGTTGCACAGATCAGAAGGGCCCTGGGCCTGGCCACTGATTCTTTTCTTCCTAGGCCTCCAGGCCTATGATAAGAGGGGCTGCCAAGAAGGTCTCTGAAATGCCTTGGAAATGCCCTGGAGGCATTTTCTCTACTGTCTTGGCTATTTCTACTTTTGCAAATTTCTGCGGCTTAGAATTTCTCCCCAGAAAATGAGTTTTTCTTTTCTACTGCATGGGGTTCAAGCTGCAAATTTTCCAAACTTTCATGACCTGCTTCCCTTTTAAATATAAGTTTGAGTTTCAGGTCATCTCTTCATTTATGCAAATGACTGTAGGCTTTTAGAAACAGCCAGGCCACATCTTGAATGCTTTACTGCTTAGAAATTTCTTTTGCCAGATACCCTAAATCATCTCTTTCAAGTTCAATGCTCCACAGATCTCTAGAACAAGGATGCAGTGCTTCCAGTCTTTTTGCTAGGCATAGCAAGAGTGACCTTTACTCCAGTTTCCAATAAGTTCCTCATCTCCATCTGAGACCACCTCAGCCTGAACTTCATTGTCTATATCACTATAAGCATTTTGATTAAAACCATTCTATAAATCTATGAAGTTTCAAACTTTCCCACATTTTCCTATCTTCTTCTGAGCCCTCCAAACTGTTTCAACCTCTGTCCATTACCCAGTTCCAAAGCTACTTCCACATTTTCAACTATCTTTATAGCAATACCCCACTTCTCTGGTACCAATTTTCTGTATTAGTTCACTTACATACTGCTATAAATAAATACCTGAGACTGGATAATTTATAAAGAAAAGAGGTTTAATTGGCTCACAATATCACAGGCTTAACAGGAAGCACAACCAGGAGGCCTCAGGACTTACAATCATGGTGGAAAGTAAAGAAGAAGCAGATACCTTACTATGGTGGGGCAGGAAAGAGAGAGAGAAAGAAGGGATTGCTACACACTTTCAAACAACCAGATCTCATAAGAACTCTATCAGGAGAGCATCAAGGAGGAAATATGCCTCTATGATTCAATCACCTCCCACCAGGCTCCTCCTCTGACTCCTAGGGATTACAATTTGACATGAGATTTGGGTGGGGACTCAGATCCAAACCATATCAACCACAAATACATAGAATTCTTATTTGTCAATTATATACTTCAATTAAGTGGAAAAAATATCAAAGAGAAGTTACACTAGTTTCTTGTGGCTGCTTTAACAAATTTAAAACCAGCTTTGGGGCTTAAAAAAACCCCAACATTTATTATCCCACAGTTTTAAGGCAAGAAATTTAACATCAGTTTCAATGGGCAGAAATCGAGATGTTAGCATCACCATACTCCCTCAAGAGGCTTGAGGTGGATGTCTATTCCTTGCCTCCTCTAGCATCTGGAGTTACATTTCTTGGCTCATGTCCCCTTCCTCCAACTGTAAAGCCAGCAGCAGTATAGAATCTTGCAATACCTTTCTCTGATTCCACTGTCATATTTCCCTCTTCCCTCTTTGGTGTCCTGTTTAGTCTCCCTCTGCTTAACTTTTATAAGGATAAGTGTGCTTGAATTTAGAGCCCATCCAGATAATCCAGGATAACCTCTCCTCTGAAGATCCTTAGTTTAATCGTGTACATTTTCATATAAAGCCACACTCATAGGTTCTGTGGATTAAGAGGTGACTATATTCTTGGGGGGGGGCATCATTATAAAAGTCTAACACAGAAATTAATACACTGAGTATAAAAAGATGCAGGAAAGAGTATGGCTCATATTCAAGAAAAAGGCATTCAGTAGAAATTGACACTGAGTTGGCTTGGATATTGGTACTATTAATAAGTGAATGGATAGAGAATATCAACAGAGCAATGTAAAATATAAACAAAAGGGAATAAAGGGGAAATTATATAAATCACCAAAATAGAAAAAAGCATTTGCTAAATAGGCTCAATTGCAGATCTGAGAAAATGGAAAAAGAATATGTTAAATATAGATTGATAGAAATTATTTCATTCAGAAAAAAGGGAGAAAGAAAATATTTTTAAAAAAGTAAAACAGACTCAGAAACCAGTGCAACAATATAAAATGACCCAGCATACATATAATGATTCAGAAAAAGGGAGGGCCACAAGAAATGGCAGAAAAACTGTTGAAGGAATACAGGTCACAAATTTTCTAAATAGTGTAGAAAATATATTCAAAGTACACTGTTAAGAAAATGAAAATTGGGCCGGGTATGGTAGCTTATGTCTGTAATCCCAGCACTTTGGGAGGCTGAGGCAGGTGGATCACGAGGCCAGGAGTTTGAGACCAGCCTGGCCAACATGGTGAAACACAGAATTTTTTGTCTCTACTAAAAACACAATCATTATTACTCTGTAGTATAATTTGAAGTCAGGTAATATAATTCCTCTAGTTTTGTTCTTCTTGCTTAGGACACCTTTAGGTATTCTGGAACTTTAGGGGTTTTACGTAAGTTTTGGGATTGTTTTTACTATTTCTGTGAAGAATGTCATTAATATTTTGATAGGGATTGCATTGAATCTGTTGATTGCTTTGGGTAGTATGGACGTTACAACAATATTGATTCTTCCAATCCATGAACATGGAATATTTTTATTTTTTTGGTGTCCTTTTCATTTTCTTTCATTAGTGTTTTATAGTCAATATGGAAAGGGCAGAAATCAATCTAGGAGCTTTGGGCAATAAGTATCTATAAATCTTTCAGGACCAGAAATTGTCAGACTTATTGACTCTCATTCACTATATCCATTTCAAATTCTTGAAGAGAGCTATGGACTGATTCAACATTTGTTAGGAATCGGCCTCTCAGTTAAGGGTAAGGTGACAGAATATAAACAGAGCCAAAGATCATCTTTAAAAACATTCTACTAATAGAAAGCATTAACAAAATGTTTATGCTTGTGTGGTGACTGTGGCTCTTTTCACTGAAACAAGCATTTCAGGGTGCAGTGTCATAGTGAGGTTCATTAGCCAGTGGACCTGAAGGTCGAAGAATCCGTATAAGAAACGTTTCTGGTGGCTGTTGCTGAATAGGAAATTAAGTAGCTCATATTGGCAACAAAATATTTCCTTTTTTCTATGTATTTTTCATGGTTTCAGATGCAAAGCACACTTTGGCCTCAAAAAGCAGAATGTAGTTTTAAGCTGTGCTATTCATATACTTCAATATTCCTTGTAAACAAACAAGTAAACAAAACCCAACAAACTTGAAAGTAAAATAAAAAAATTAGTGAACCAATGAAAAGAAACAGAATAAATAATTAACCATAGGGAGGTTTTTCACAAATAAGTCAATTGACTCCCAACATCAGCTTATAATAGCTTTCTGCTTTCAAGTTAATATATAGTCTTAAATTACAGATTATGACATTCATGCTTAAATAATAAAAGTGTGTAACTCAAAAAAGATGCCATCAGTAAATTGCCTCATTTGGTAGACAAGGAAACATCAGAGAAGATGAATGATCTTCTAAGATTAAAGAGTTTGCAGGACGAGAGCTGCAATCCAGACCTGAATCAAAATTCAGGGCTCTTTGAACTATTTTCTAAAATGGTACTGCATGTGGTATTCTAAGAGGCTTCTATTCTGTTGCCTGTTGAAATCTTTTGCTCATAATAATTGGGGTTATTCTACTGGAAAAACATCCCACTGTGTTCTATAAAAGAATGATTTTTCACCAAACTGATTCTCTAGTTTATTTTTAGGATGAATATTTGCCCAGAAAGATTAAAATTGTCAGTGATATTATTTTGGTTATTTTTAAACTTGTATTTGAGGACATTTTATAAAGCTAAGCATTTTGACTAAGCTTATTCCTCTTAGATATTATTAATAATTTATTTTAATTTTTTTCTGATGACTTGAATATCTAGTTTGAATTTGACTAGAATTTTATTGCATTTTTAATCTAATTCTTATTTAGACAGCAAGTAGGAGCTATTTTTAAATCTGAACATATAAAACTAATGTATGGTTTTGATATTTTAGGAATTCATAGGATAACTAGGAGGAGAGATGAGTTTAAATAATTATAATGCAATGTAGTAAGTGGCAAAGTTTGGAGAAGAATCAGAGTGTTATGAAAACTTATGGTAACAATTACAGGGAGCA
Source organism: Saimiri boliviensis (assembly GCF_048565385.1). NCBI lineage: Eukaryota > Metazoa > Chordata > Mammalia > Primates > Cebidae > Saimiri > Saimiri boliviensis. Next base: position 197,409,521 of record NC_133450.1, on the reverse strand, counting down.
TATGTATGTGAAAGATTATAGATCTTTTACTCAAGGATTCACAATTTGGAGGTTTCAATATTGTTCTTTAGCCAATGGGGCAAATGCCCTATTGTGACTACAGTTTGCATGGTCATGTTAACAAAAATAGATGGTAAAAAACCATGAGACATTGCTAGATCTTTTGGAATAAAAACAATCAAACATGAATTTTTTCCTCTATTTCTAATATGGAAATAAGATATCAACAACATAAAACAGAAATTTACAAATTTTATAAAAGTGGCACAGACAATGATTTGGAAATTTAGAGATGGGGAAAGTTATTTCTAAATAGGAAGACTAAATTCCACAGATAATCTAGTCATATAGCTTGGTGAGTATGATTAAGATGTAAGAAACTTATCAGGAGTTGTTAAGGAAACTACTAAAACATGAATAGCATCAACATGCCTAGTATTTATTTTGTACTTATGGGGGCATCAGCTATTTCTATCTGGTTGGAGTGTTTTCAAAAAGTGGTACAAAATATGATTTAAAAAGAAATGTGAAGACAATCTGATAAGTCATTAAAGGGCAAGGTACTAATTTAGCCATTTATTCAATAACCAATTTAGGGTAATCAAAAGTATCTAAATTAGAAATTTATAGGATCAGCACTGTATTTCTGGAAAATTAATCTACTAGCTTCAAATAGTCAAGTGAGATACACTGGAAAGAACAGAGATAATTAGAATACTGTTTCAATAATCTAGGTACTACTTATAAAGACCTAGACTAGGACAGTTGCAGGAGAGATTGCTAGGAAAGGTTATGTAAAATATGAAATTATTTTCACATAAGAGATATGCACTCTATATATTATTAACATATTAGAAGGTATCTTTCTTAAATCCCATGAGAAATATTTGGAAAAATAAAACATTTTCTTAATGAAAGTTACCCAAAATTTCATGAGTTCTAGAAAAACAAAAATAGAACCCATCTTAGTGGGTTAATGTGATGGATTTAATTTTGCCTTAGGTAAGGGTGTTTAGGGAATTCAATATGTAAGACAAATTAAAAAAAAAAAACTAAGTTAAGGTGTGAAGATAAGTTATCCAAGGAAAAATTTTTTGTCAGAGAGGGGTATGCTCCAAATTAAGGAGGAATGCTAAGGAGCTAAAGATATGAGACTGAAAGATTTCTGGAGGAGGATACTTTCTCTCTTTTCCTAGCTCAATGACCCCATAGTCTTAAACTTTTGAGTATCAATTTTCTTTTGTTTTAAATGAGTATACTGTTATCTACTGGCTTCTGATAATGATTAAGTGAGAAAACAAATGTCTTAGGACATGCTTAGTATTTAGTATGCACTCAATAAATATTAATAGGATGCTCAATGGTTGGGAAGTGGAGATGGAGGAAAATGCCATCTAAATGGCAGAAAACAAAGGGTTGGAGTGAATGATATTTGTTAAAGTAAGTGAAAGAGAAAGTAATGTATACCACCAACAGAACACAGCCAGATTTCTGGCACACAGAAAAATTTTATAAAATATTTTTCTAAATAGAGTTTAAAATATGAGTTTTGTAGCTGACTACATGTGTATTGCTGGGAATACAATTTTGGGGACCTAAAGACCCCAGTAAAATTTAACAGAAGTAATAATGTCACCATGAATGTTCAACTTGGCAATTAAATCAATTTGTATTTATATCTATATTAGGGAGCCATGACTCAGTCCCATTGGATGCCCCAGTTAATGTTATATTTTTGTCTTAGTGAGTTTCCCCATTGATATGGCTTGTCTATGTCCCCACCCAAATCTCATCTTGAATTGTAGTTCCCATAATTCCCACATGTAGTGGGAGGGACCCGGTAGTAGGTAATTTAATTATGGGGGCAGTTATCCTCATGCTGTTCTCATGATAGTGATTGAGTTCTCATGAGATCTAATGGTTTTATAAGGGACTTTCCCCCTTTTGTTCAGCACTTCTCTCTCCTGCCACAAGGATGTGATTGCTCCCCCTTCTACCGTGATTGTTAATTTCCTGAGACCTCTTCAGCCATTCGGAATTGTGAGTCAATTAAACCTCTTTTCTTTATAAATTACTGTCTTGGGTATGTCTTTATTAGCAGCATGAGACCAGACTAATACACCCGTAAAATATATTTTTAAATTTAAATTAAATGATAAAGCCAGTTTTCCATGGCTCCCTGGGATTTTGCTGAGAGGCTCATTCCTCTAAAACCCTAAGTACCTTTGCTGCATTACTTTAATGATGTTCGTTTATTAAAATGTCTATGAAAATTAAAATTAAGACAATGGATATTTACATGTATACAAACAGGTTAAAAAGATAAAAATTTTTAACTCCAGTACAAGGTATAGTTGCCTGACTCTTTTTTCCCCACCACAATTTGCTGAGCAGTTTGAAGAAAATTTGTGATCTGCAGTGCACCCTGCAGAGACGTAACATCATCCTGCTGTTTCTGCAAGAGTAAACAATAAACTCTGCTTGGGTTTCCCACACAATTATAAGATAATTAAGCTTAGCTCTTTACGAATGAGTTCAAGACTAGAACTGACCTCTTCTTGGCTAAGTAGTGTTCTGAGGGCAAAACAATTACAGATCATCTTAAACACACACAAATGCACTGGATAATCTCTGTCATTTGTAACTGCATCTGTAGGAAATGCTGCCATCCTTTTCATGGTTTTAAATGTGCTTTGCAAACAAAAAGGCTGTCTAATTACAAATTAGCAGAAATGGAAATATATGTCTTCAGAAAATACGACACATATGCAGCCTCTCACTGAGTATAATCAGAACATTAGAAGCCAGTGGAAGATTTTCAAAAACCTACCTACTCTGAAGAACACACAAAAATCTGTAGTTTATGAATAGAAGTTTTCTAGAATACCCTCAAATCATTCTATTTCTGCAGTCACTTCTGCTTCTTTGACTCTGTGTTTTAGTAAAAAGGTAGTATTCACTCCTTACTTCAACCTTGCCTCATATATCCCTTCTCAGAGAAGTAAAAATAAGATAGTTGAGACAGAGGCACATGCATGTTTTTTCAGAGTAGCTATCATGAATCCCTTATTCCCTGCTATGCTGGTGAGTTGGCTGGGACTTTGTAGAAAAATAAAACCTGAGGTTTTTATCTCATAACCTGTTTTCACATCATTAAATTGAGGCTATGATCATTTATCTCATAGAACATTGTAAGAATTTAACAAAACATCTATGTAAAACTGTTCATCGAGATTTTGAAAACTAAGTACTCAAAGTGTGTTGAACAAATCAGGTCTGTTGATCATCAAAAAGTCTTAATATCTATGGAAGTTAGGGTTACAATAAGAAAGTTTTCTTTATGAAGTTCAGGCAAAGAAGAGGAAACTATTGTATAGAATATCTTTGTTGGCCAGAGACTTGGACTTGATTTAAAGAATTTTTATAATCTAATAATATGACTAATTTAGTATGTTTTGGTATTAATGCAATTAAAAAGAAAATCTGGCTACTACCTCCTCTTATCCTGTTTGGAACAAGATTAAAATAATCAGACTAGATTTATTGGGGTATTACCAATGTAATTGATCTTAAAGCCTTATTGAGATAACAGTGAGACTTTATCCTTAATGACTTTAGTTATCTCCCAGGTTGAGAAAGAAAAGTTTCTAAATTTTTCTGCATAGCAATGACTTCAGTTATGACAAAATAAGGAGGGAGCATCTTGCAGAGGTCAAATTTGTTGGATTTATTTTCTTCATCATAGTGATTTTGACTAGACTGGAAATGAAGCATAGTGAAATGAATGTGGCAATGGTTAAGAAAATATATGTGTACATAATGTATTGAGTAACTGTCAGAGGTACCACAAACCCATAGGCTATGAAACTGCAACTTGACTTTGCATAGTTCCTGCTTAAAAACCCAACCTCTGACTATTTTGTGGGTTTTAGGTGGAAAACCCATCACTGGTGATCTTATTGAAGTTCTAGGAGGCATCTCCAAATAGCAGGACTCTGACTTGGAAACATTAATGATGAAGAGGGCTAAATCCCGGGACAGTATAACCTTCATCTGAATGTCATAGGGTTTTCTGAGAGATGCATGAAAGATTTCAAAATTTGGAGAGTTTAGGGAGAGAATGGAACTTCAGAGAAAGCAAGCCAGATTAGGAAGTGGACTATATTGACTAAAATTCATCAGATTTTACTAGGATGTTATGTACTGGTGGTTATCCCACAGTTTTCTTTTCCAGTTGGCTTACATCTTGGTGTGTACATTTTTTCAGCAAGAATCTTGAAGAAGAAAGCAGTTAGCAGCTTGATTTTGACATCAAATTTTACTCTCATTGTCTAACATCATTAATTTAGCCTGCACTTATATAGAATCATAATAATTTTGACATATAAAAGGCAACTTTGGATTTCTTAGTCTTTGATTTCTATTCCCTGTTAAATCTCCAGTACTGGGTTAAGTGCTAAAATATTAATAATTATAATAATTATAATAATCCTCTCTTCTCCTAACATATGTGTAGCCTGGTACAGGAGAAGGAAAAGTAAACTGAAAACAGTTAATGCAGTGTTCAAAGAGCTATAGGGAAGTAAAAGAAGAACATACTAAATACGCCTGGGGATAAGAACATCTTTCAAGAGTAAATGAGATCTGTATTATGTCTTGAATGAGTAGACAGGAATGCTAACAAGGAACTCCGATGAAAGGAAATAGTAAATTCACAGGCATGAAGTTATAATAGAGCTAATATTTTGTAGAACTTTCAATTCAGTGTAACTGAAATGCAAAGATGATATGGGGCTACTGGAGAGAAAAAGACTAAAGATGTAAGTGAAGGTTATTTACTCAGACTCTACGTATGGTTGGGATAGAAAATATGGCTCCTTTGAAAAGTGTTAAGCAATAGCTAGGATAGGAAGTGTTCTGATTTGCTTGAGGAAGATCACTATTCCTAAAATAAAGCCAACATGGCTTTAATATATTGATTTTCTAAAAAAAAATTTCATTTTTCTACTATTTTATTTTCAATTTATATTTATATTCAATTTGCTAACATTTTATTTAAGGTCTTTATATATACATTAATGAAGAAAATGAATTATAATATTTTCTCCTCATGATGACCTTATCAGATATTTAGTATTTAGCTGTTATTGGCCTTCTAAAACAAATTATGAAGAGGTCCACCTTTTTAAGTGTTTGTCTAAGGTGGAGTTATTTCTTCTGTACATCTTTGAAAAAACTTACTGCTGAAGCCAACTGGACCTAGGGATTTCTTTATAAAAGTATTTCAAATTACAGATTTAGTTTTCAAAATAGTTACTTTTGTGAACTCTGAACATCTGAGACAGGTCTCAGTTAATTTAGAAAGTTTATTTTAATGAAGTTGAGAATGCATGCTGTGACATAGCCTCAGGAGGTCCTAATGACATGTGCCCAATGTTGCACAGCTTGGTTGTATATATTTTAGGGAGACATGAGACATCAATCAATATGTATAAGATGTACATTGTTTCAGTGAAAAAAGGTGGGACAACTCGAAGTGAAGGTGGGCCAACTCAAAGCAGGGAGAGGCTTCCAGGTCATAGGTAGATAAGAGGCAAATGGTTACATTCTTTTGACTTTCTGATTAGGCTCTCCATATGAGGCAATCCGATATGCATTTATCTCAGTGAGCAGAAGGGTGACATTAAATAGAATGAAAGGTAAGTTTACTTTAAGAAGTTCCCAGCTTGAGTTTTCCCCTTAGCTTAGTGATTTTGGGGTCACAAGATTTATTTTCCTTTCACATTTCCCCCTGGCAAATCAATGTAGGCTACATTACTCTGAAGTCCATGATATGAGACTGACTTATGCATGTAAATTGTTTGCTGTTATTTTCTTCTGAAGTTTAAGTTGTCTAGCTTCAGTTCACAGGGCTTTACTAAAACACAGTTTAGTTTTCATTGACTCCAAATAGGAAAAATGCAGCAGGGAAGAAAACATTATTTTGAAGACTAGTAGCCAAGAAAAATTAAAATTCAATCCAAACTGTAGAAAACAATAAAAATTGAAAAACATTAGGTAAGACTAGAATCTAACAACAGGTGTACTATAGTTTTTGAAACATAATTTTTCTTCCTAATTTCCCATTTTTATTAAAGACAGATCATGGTAACACTGATTCGCTTTATTATACTTGGCCTGCTTATTTGTATATAGTATAGCAAGAATAATAATTTTTTAATATAAGCTTTTAAATTAACTTTGATAGAACTTTGTTCCATAAAAGGAATCTCAGATAAGACTTTTATAAAGCCAAGCCCAGCCATGGATTTGTACCATCAAATACCTATGAGCAGGATGAATTCCTCTCCTTTTGAGGTTCTGAGATAATCTTGGAGCTCCTGGGGCTGTCAGAAAGTGAAATTTGTTACTTACCATAGGTCAGGAACCCTGTACAGGACCTATGTAGACAAGGTATGTGGCCAGTTTTCCCAAGGGGCTTTTGCTGGCTCCATAAGTCAATTGATCCTTAAATGTAAGCACACCATTCCAGGCAAAGCCCTGGTAAAATAATCAGTTTCTCCAATCGTATCCTGTTTTAAATGAAAAAGGACTCTTATTGCACCTATGTAAATAACCATATTGTCATAAGTTAAGAATAGTCACAAATAGTTTCCAAATTCTGGAAAAATTAATATGTTCTAAATTTTGTTCATAGGAATACACTAAATTGTTAAAAATCTCTCAAAAGCTCAAAAGAAAAGTTTCCTTGACTCTGAAAACACAAAACAAAGGATCTGCAATGTTTTAAGGAAAAGTCAAAAAGACTACTTCAGTCTTGTATGAGTTCAGTCCAGATAGTTAATTCCTGTTCTGCTTGATATTCTTGAAGATTTCAGTTCTCCATGAGTTCTAAAAGTTTTTCTTCTATTTCGATGTCACAATCTCCAAAGTTATTTGAAACTTTTATTCAAGAGCACCTGTTAGAGTTTTAGAGCTGATTATGAAACTATCTTCTAAAAATGACCAAAACAAGACAACAATTGTCTGAGGATAAAAAATGTCTTAGGGCAGCCATAGTCAAGGACACACTGACAAGGAATTTTTGTTACTTCTGTGGTGAGCAATAATTTAACATAATTATAATTATTACTGATAATGTACACTAACTTATACTAGAATTATGAGATTTTCCCATAATTTTGGACACATACCAATAACATATTTATACAAATACAGCCCAAAGGAAAGCAATACCATTCCATATTTGACAGTGTTTCCTATATAATTTTTAAACCAATTAAGCCAAATTATGTCATTTTGTGACTAGGGAATCTAATATCTTAAAGGATTAATTACGTCAGAGAAACACATAATTTATAATTTGATTTTGGAAAGTTTATCAAATATCAGAGGTTTAAAACACTTGATATCACAGGTCATTGTAAAATAAGTCATTGATTTGACCAATGTGATAACTAAAAGATTTCCAAAAAAGGTAAAAACGTTCATTCTTTGAGAGAGGAGACTTAATTTTTCAAACAATAAGACTGAATAAAACAGGATGAAGCCAATTAAATTTGTTTTTCAAAATTTTATAAACAATCTGTAAAATTTTAATCTTGACCATAAGATATAATTTCCATAAGCCTTTTATAACCTTTATAACCTTTATTAAGGAATCAGTTAATGCTTAAGAAACCCTTCTTAATTTGACACAGATGCCCATATGATGGTATTGCATCAGTTGCCTTTGACATTAATGATTAATTTATAGAGAAAGGGAACTTATTTTATCTCTCAAAATTGGCCCGTACAATCTCACATGCCCACCTCCTCCATGATAGTCCCTAGGCCTTGATGAGTTGAATAGCTTTAATTTCTGACCCTGTGTCTCAGGAATGCAGTTTATTTTGATCTGCATCTTCTACCAGATGTGAAGATGAGGTTTCAGGTTTTGCCAGCCTTTAAGATTTAGCAGGACCTGGTGTCCTTTTTAGACCCAGGAGTCAAAGCCTTGAAACTTAATGTCATAAGTACTTTAAAAGCACATACAGAAAGATGCACAGATGTAATAACCTTAATTTATAGAAAGTTATAAAATTTGTATCTTTTTCCTGAGCAAACCAAAATTTAACAACTATGGCACAGGAATTGTTTAAATAAAATGAAAAATCTGTTAGGGAGAAGACCTTCTGCACTGCACAGAATATTACATTGGAAGAAAACATTTTCTTTAGACCTTTAAGAAAACATTGTTAGCCTCAGGCTACAACAGAATTTGAGGAAAGAAAACTTACATGAGCTGAAAGTGAGTTGAAAGAAAGTACTATTATTTCATACTCTTTAAAAGAAGAGAGAAAATGGAAAATCGTGAGGTGCAATAAAATTTGAACTTTGAGTTAAATTAATATCTTATAATTTATTAAGAGTAAATCAATCCCTTAAGAAAATTTCATGGTTATAACCAATTATTTAGTGTGTAAGTGTTTTTTACATTAGCTCATCTCTAGAAAGAACATTATAATTTTCCTTTAATTAAAAGACAACTTGATCATATAAGTTTTTTAAATAAATCGTCTTATTGTGACTTACACAAACTGTTCATGACGTGCTTGAACTTTCTGGTTTGTCCTGAACATCCCTCTTAAACAATCAGTCATTTTATTTTAGGGCTAAATCTACCATACAAGATTCTTTCTCATATGAAATTATTTATCTTTAAGCTTTCTTAACAAAGAAACCTCTTTATTTTTATAACTTTCTTTACATCTATCTTATTTCCTGGTTTATTTTACCTTGTTTTATCCATAACCTTTAAATAAGCTTTGAATTAGACAAAAATTGTTAACCTTTTTTAAAAAGACATACTGCTTTTTGTTAGAAAGAATGTTTTCCATATTAGGTATTTCTCCTAATGCTATCCCTCCCCTGTCTCCCCACCATCTGCTATCCATCCCCTAGCCCTGCACCACCCTCCCAACAGTTCCCAGTATGTGATGTTCCCCTTCCTGTGTCCATGTGTGCTCATTGTTCAGACCCACTTATGAATAAGAACAGGCAGTGTTTGGTGTCCTGTTCTTGTGCCAGTTTGCTGAGAATGATAGTTTCCAGCTTTATCCATGTCCCTGCAAAGGACATAAACTCATCCTTTTTTATGGCTGCACAGCATTCCATGATGTATATGTGCCACATTTTCTTTATCCAGTCTATCATTGATGAGCATTTGGGTTGGTTCCAAGTCTTTGCTATTGTGAACAGTGCTGCGATAAACATACATATGCATGTATCTTTATAACAGAATGATTTATAATCCTTTGGGTATATACCCAGTAATGGGATTGCTGGGTCAAATGGTATTTCTATTTCTAAACCTTTGAGGCATCACCACCATGGCACATGTATACCTATGTAACAAACCTGCATGTTCTGCACATGCACCCCAGAATTTTAAATTATACTTTAAATTTTAAATTTAAATAGTATTTAAAGAATTATTTAAATAAATTTTAAATTTAAATAATACTTTATACTTTAATTTAAAAATTTTTAAATTATATTTTAAAATTTTTAAAAGTATAATTAAAAAAAAAGAATTCAGTATCTGGAAATGGGAAAAAATGTTATAACAGAAGTCTAAGAAAGAAAAAAAAAGAATGTTTTCCTGTGAATATATTTTTATTGGAAAATACCCAAATAATAAAATATCTATTATTTAACTTAATGTAACTTTAGATTCTAAATTGTGATGAGTTTGTTTACATATATTTATCACATTACATTTACCTAATTATTTTATTTTAATCATTTATCTAGACTATGAAAACTGTGATAGTCATTTAAATTTATGGAACTGCTATTGCAAAATTCTAACAGAAACAGGGAAACATATTTGACTTAATTGACTTCATCTTGCTTCTAATCTCCAAGCTGTCCTGTTCATTCTTAGACATAGGCAAAACTAGCTTTGGAGGAACTTACAGTGTAGCTTTGAAACAAAATTGGTAACAATCCTTTCCCAAAATAAACCTTACTGGCTGTGGACTAGACCACCTAAAGCCACAGGATTAGAAGTTATGGTCATTTTAATAAATTCAAGATGTAGCTATTTTTATTAAACCAATGTCTTATTTACTAAAGATTACACAAGCAAAGATTATTCTGTTTTTGGCTAGGTTTATAGTTTGGTAACCCTTATGCCAAATTTTGACACCTTATAGTATTTTGCTGGGATAGTATAAAATTGCTTGATTAATAAATGCAAGAAAATTTATGCTGGCAATTCTTAAGACATTTCTAATGTGTTTTTTACCAGTGATTTTAAAGCCAGCTTTTTTTTTTTTTTTTTTTTTTTTTTTTTTTTTTTTTTTTTTTTTTTTAGACAGAGTTTCGCTCTTGTTACCCAGGCTGGAGTGCAATGGCACGATCTCGGCTCACCGTAACCTCCGCCTCCTGGGTTCAAGCAATTCTCCTGCCTCAGCCTCCTGAGTAGCTGGGATTACAGGCACATGCCACCATGCCCAGCTAATTTTTGTATTTTTTAGTAGAGATGGGGTTTCACCATGTTGACTAGGATGGTCTCAATCTCTCGACCTTGTGATCCACCCGCCTCGGCCTCCCAAAGTGCTGGGATTACAGGCTTGAGCCACCGCGCCCGGCAAAGCCAGCTTATTTATTAACTAACTATTTTACTTAAGTTACATAAACTCAAAAAAGCATTTGACTAGTTTTTTCTTTTTTCCTGATCAAGTGTTTGATTCAAGTATTTTATTTTCTTAATCCAATTAAAATGAATTTAATTGCCAATTATACATAAAATCATAGAAATGATAAAGGATACACACACACACACACACACACACACACAGACACACACAAATATTCTATAGCTTTTACTACAGTACTTTAGTCATAAGATACAGATCCACAGCTTACAAAAGAAATTGTTGAATGCAGTAATTTTTCTCATAATATAAAAATAATAGATTCAAATAAAGCAAAAAAGAAAAATAGACAAAAAGATAACTCAAATTCTATAGTTTGCAGGTTGACCATAGGACTCTTTTTCCTTCAGGTAAATGTGCACAAAGACCATATTGCTTACAATTTTCATAAACTCTGGCAAGTAGAGGTGACATAAAACCCACAGAGTGTTGAAAAGGAGGTTATTCTCCTTGTTTTCTCCTTACTCTTGGATTATTTGTTTTCCACCTTTTTTCCTCGGGAGCTACTGAGCTGTGGCCTAGGGTTTTTGCGTGCTGGATCTATGTGTGCTGCTTGTGGTCAGGACTCCACAGTGTGTCACCACTGAGTCCTTTCCACCTTCTTACATGTCTCAGTTTCTCTCTCCAGAGGTCTGTGACCCCTGAGAGGGCTCAAAATGTTGGGTGATCAGCTGTTATATGTGTTTTTTGGATGAGGCTTTTAAAAAAATTTTTGTTGGGGATTTCCCTGTGGCTCCCTGCACATCGCAGGGGGTCAAACCGCCTAATGCTCCCACAGGCCCGTCGTTACCTAGGAGTGCCTTTCAGCTAGGAGAAGCAAATGCCCTTTCTCTTCAGAGCTGAGAAAACTCAGTATCTTATTTACCTATGAAACCAGCAGTTCAGATCCTCATGTAAATGTGCACAGACAAGCCAAATCAAGATTAATTTTGGGAGAAAAAGCTCTAAGGAAGACCCCTTAGAATGCATTTCCGAACTAGGATTAGGATCCTTAAACAGCAACTTCCTAGGAGAGAAAAACAACAACCAAGACCACTTCCTGTTAACTTAGCACAGTCACCCCTAACCTTGTAGCTGTCATCTGCCATTACATATGCCAAGGTCAAATCATCTCACAGTACAGTGTAATCTCTGGTACACCAAAACCAGAGATATCAGGTTACGTAATACAGGAAAACACAGTTTTAGACCTAAGAAGAATCTTCCCATGACTCTTGAAACTTTACAAAGAAAACAGAACACCCCAAAATGGGTGAGTTGAAACTTTGCTCTGAATTATTTTAAGGGGTTTGAGTCATTAGAAGCATTCTCTAGATTTTTTGGTACTGCATGTAGCAAAGGGGGAAAGGAGGTATAGGATGGCAGAAAAGTAAATAAAGAACTTTTTTTTTTTTTTTTTAAGGCAGGAAGCAAACACCGAAACCAAGCACATGGGTTTTCTTGTTGGTTTGTTTGTTTTCCCCTCCTGTTTGCAGCTGTGAGGAATTTTAGCCAAATTACAGAGTCTTTGTTACTCATAATTTGGAATTCTCACTCAGATTTGACCAAGTCAGGTAGAATTGGGAGAAAGACCAGAACAAACAACAAAACAAAAAACCCAACAACATGATCAGAGTGCTCTAATGGTAAAGAGATATTAAGACCAACTAGTTGTTAAACTTCAGCCAAGACATAACCCCAGTTCAGCTGCTTATAAAGGGATGAATCTCAGGCTGAAGACTGCATTCTACCATCCTAGAAGCAGGGAAAGAAACTTTGAACTCATCTTTCCTGCTGGGAGCAAGCTCGAACTCCATAAAGGAGTTAACTGCCTTCTGTCATCATGGAAACAGGAAATCTTGCCTTCCTTCATGGAAGCAAGCAAAGCTCTGAGAAAAAAAAGTGGGAGCCAGGAGTTGTACAGCAAAATAAATTTTAGATCTTGATCAAATTTTGGGAGATCAGGGATTCTCTGGAGGGGTCCTCCAAGACCTCAGCAAATTGTCCTATTGGTTTGAGCCACTAAGTTAGCTCATGCTGGTACCAAGCACTAGTAGGAGATTTGACAAAAGGTCAGGGGCTTCTCAACTCAGAATCTCTCTGTGGTTTACCAACATGTGAACCCCAAAAATCTGAGACAGGTCTCAGTTAATTTAGAATGTTTATTTTGCGAAAATTCAGGACACAGACCCATGACACAGCCTCAGGAGGTCCTGATGACATGTGCCCAAGGTGGTAGGAGCACAGCTTGGTATTATACATTTTAAGGAGACACGAGACATTAATCAATATGTATAACGTGTATATTATTCAGTTCAGAAAGGTAGAACAACTCAAGGTGAAGGCAGGACAACTCAAAGCAGGAAGGGCACTTCCAGGTCATAGGTAGTAAGAGGCAAATTGTTGCATTCTTTTGAGTTTCTTTTAACCTCTCCAAATGAGGCAATCAGTTCTGCGTTTATCTCAGTGAGCAGAGGGGTGACTTTGAACAGAATGGGAGGCAGGTTTTCCCTAAGCAGTTCCCAGCTTGACTTTTCCCTTTAGCTTAGTGATTTGGGGCCCCAAGATTTATTTTCCTTTCACACTTTAATAGACTTTTATATACCCTGGGACTGAATCTGGGTTTTGATTCCAAGATTTATTTGAAGCTATTGAAGAGTTTTAAGTGGTAAGGAAATGTAACATAATTTGACTTACATTTCTAAACTATCACCTTGGCAGATCTGCGGCAAATTCATTAGAGGAAAAGTTGACAGGGAACCACCTATGAGGCTGTCTCAGTGGTCAGATGGGAAATGATAGTGACTTGGATCAGCCGTTGTCAGGGGAGATGAAGTGAGATAGAAACAAAAGGGCTTGGTTAAGAATTGAGTTAGAGTTTGTGGCAAGATGCTAAAGAAAAAGAAACAAGTGAGAATGAAACCTGAATTTTGCCATGAGCAAGTGGGAGGACGTAGTAGAAATGGCATTGTAAAATATGAGGAAAAAATAGATTATACAAAAAAGTGTTGGAACATTTTATTAAAATTTTTGGAAATACAGTTTAAATCATTTTCTCATGTCATCAAAAAAGTTTCATATAGATGATAGAATTGACTAAAAAAAACCTAAATGCAATAGAATAAAAAATAGATAAATATTTATCTTTATTTGGGGAATGTCTTTCTAATCTCAAAAAGCATAAAGGAGCAAAGCACATGGGGGAAAATAAAACAATTTATCTATAAATATTTGAAAAGTTTCAATGCCAATATCATTAGTTTAAAAACATAATGACATGAGGGAACAATTGGTAATGCAATTGTCAAAAAGAAATTGCTATTCAGTATTTATCAAGGGTAAATTGGAAGAGTAAATGCAAGCAGTTCAATAAAGCCACAGAGCAAGTAGGTAGGAGGAAAAATCTAACAGAAAGCCTTCTGCATAGCAAGCTCCAAATATTACAGGATGGAAGCACAGTGGCCTGCCCATAAGGAAGCATATTAAAATGTGTGCACAATATTTTATCTAAGGGACAATGGAATGATAATCAAAGATCATTTGACTGAAAAAGATGATCCTGGCTACAGAGAGTAGAATGGTTTGGTAGGGGCAATGATAGAGGCAAGGATGCTATTAGAATCTTACAGGAACCAGAACGTTCTGGTTCTTGGTTTATATGTCCCACATAAAAATATGAAAAACAATTTCTGGGTGAAGTAAGGGACATTATTCCAAATGACTTCTAGGAAGTTGTGCCATCCCTGAGATTTTATTTATAGTTTATTTATGTCTAGAAAGCATCTAGAAAGCAGTTCTATTCTCTCTACACACAGACATCTGCAAGAAAACTTTTTTGGTAGTTTTCAACTTACGTATGTCACATGATTTTTCCCTATTCTCATCCCCTCTACTTCTGGCCAAATGTCTTTCAAGCTAAAGTGCTTTAGATCTTATGCTTCATTTTATCAATGTAAAGTGAAAAGTGCTATTGTGCCTATATTTGATTTTTGTTTTCAAAAAATTGGGGCCAAATCTTTGACCCAATAAGCCTATTTTCTGGAACTCTATCATTCTTAAATAATCCAAAAGCAGAAAAGGAATAATATCTGGGGCTAAAGAATTATAAGTGATTAATTGAGTAACCTCATATGCTCTATATCACAGTAAAATAATATGCAGCCATGAAAAATGACTATAAAAAGACTGTAGCAACAAGAACGTTCCTATGAGTCATTTAAGCAGAGTATAAATGTGTATCTCTTCTCTGGTTAAAACACTGTAAAAATGATATATACTTTGGGGCGAGGTCTAGAAAGAAGCAGTGAAAATTAAAACAGTTTGATTCACAGAGGTGATTAAACAGTGGTTTTCAAACTAGAATGTGCAAATGAATCATCTGAAGTGCTTTCCAAAAATTCACATTTCCAGGCCCATCCTAAGAGATTTGTATTCAGTTACTCTGAAGAAGGGCTTCAGAAGTCATAGCTTAAAGAAGCATTCCCAATTTTGAAGCAGGTCATAAATGGTCTGCTGTTGGAGGCACTGTGATAGGATCATGATGATTTAAAAGATGATAACGCCGGGCGCGGTGGCTCAAGCCTGTAATCCCAGCACTTTGGGAGGCCAAGGTGGGTGGATCACGAGGTCAAGAGATCGAGACCATCCTGGTCAACATGGTGAAACCCCGTCTCTACTAAAAATACAAAAAACTAGCTGGGCATGGTGGCGCGTGCCTGTAATCCCAGCTACTTAGGAGGCTGAGGCAGAAGAATTGCCTGAGCCCAGGAGGTGGAGGTTGCGGTGAGCCGAGATCGCGCATTGCACTCCAGCCTGGGTAACAAGAGCGAAACTCCGTCTCAAGAAAAAAAAAAAAAAAAAAAAAAAGATGATAACCATAGTTCACTAATGTGATTATGTTGTTTGCCCCACAAATATCAGGAATACACTACACTTGATTGTGCAGTACCTAGTCAACATGTGATAGACTGAAGTTTACAGAGTTAGTTTAAAATATGACATCTGTATATTTCTGACCTACATTAATCATTTTTTAAATTGTCTGTGTTTGTGGGCCTCTATTTTCTCCATCCATTCTTCAGAAGAGCTTGATTCCATTTGTTAACTTACTCCTATACCGTTCTCAGTATTGAGCAGTGCAAAGGCAATTAATTTGTCAACAATTTATTTGTTGATGAAGACTGTACCTTGACAGTTCTCTAACTGGGGAAAATTGGAGCTAAGCCTGCTACCATGGATTCAGTAACTACCTTCCTGCGTAAATCTACACTTGCTGCCTATAGGCTATATTCCTTTCTCCTCAAACCTGGTTTTCTTTTTCCCTGTTGAAACTGAATCCCATTTATGGCCAAATGCACATCATACACTGCCATTTTCTTGCTAGAACTCTCCCTAGGATACTGAAATGCTTCTTTTGGGTCAACTCATTAATTAACTTCCAGCTTTGAAGGGACTTATCAGCAGGAAACATGTAACTTTGGCCTGCTGTGATTTAATTAATGATTGCCAGTTAAATGGCTACTGTACTTAGAACTGTGACTGGCACATAGAAAGTGTAAAATGAAGTTTATCTATTATCAACCCACTTGATAATCCAGATACACAGATATCAACATTGGCCTTGATACTAACACCCTCTGCATCTGCATTGGATACTTAGAGTGAACTTCAAATAATTTAACCACTATGCCTTAATGAGTGTTCCACACCTCCAGCTTCTTACTAGTTATCATTTCATCTTTCTCCTCATCTATTCCTGAAGGTTGAGTTCCAGCCAATCCTGTCCCCAACCTCATCATATTTAAAACAATTAGATTAGACATTATATTTAGTTTCTACTGTAGACACAGATGGAACAGGAACAGTAAGTTACCTTCCCAAAGGATCCTATACAAATTTATTATGCGTTAAAAAGAAGGGTAAGAAGCCAACCTTATGTTAGGTACTTGGCACACATAATAAAGTTTATTGTCACAACAATTCCATGTGACAAGGGAAAACTCGAGTTTGAAGATGATAGGGGTTTAAGTTAAAAGTGAGAAAGGCAAGATTCCATCTCATATCTATCTAATTGTCATGCATTTTTCTTTGCTGCTGTACTGCAGTGCCACTCAGCCTGTCAGGTTTGTTGAATTGGTTTAAAAGATCAAAAAAAGAAAACTACTTAGGAGGAAAAGTTTATTGTTAGCATGATTTTAGATGAGCAAACCAGTGGGATACAAGTTGTTTTGTTTGTGTGTGTTTTATGTTTTGTTTTTTTGAGAACTGCTTATCTCACCCATTTGGCTATTTTATAAATTTAGATTTTGACCAACCCCAAAAATAATATAAGAGATATGAGGTTTTCAGTGAAGATACTGTAGACAAGTTCTCAACACAAAATGAATGTGCAGGGCAAATGGGGAGCTGAACAAAAATGATTAATTGCTCATTAAAATTTACCTTGCTATTAAAGTGTGTCAAGGGCAGATAGTTCTGAAAGGCTATCGAACCAGATGATGAGTGTGAGAAAAATAAGAAATGGCTATGAGGTCATTCTTTTGTTCTATTCTGTGAACTGAATAGCCTGGGAACCATTGCATAATGATTGACATGATGATACAGATCTAAAAGGAACAATACAGTAATGCAAATTAAGAGGCTGGTGTTGGTCTGACTTAAGAGAGAAATAATGAATAAGCAAGGTCAAGTCATGTGAGAATTTTTCTTTTATTTAAGAGCTTTAATAAGAATTTTAAATAGAAATTAAATTGAAGTTTATACTTTAAAGTTATCAGTACGTTTTCCAGTAAAATACCCATGAAGGCTGTTAAAGATAACACGTAAAAATTATTCTGAGAGCTAAGGATACGTGTCCACCATTGGGAAGGGACCCAGAGGAGTTTCCATGAACCACCAGAAACAGATAAAGCTGGACTGAGAAACACAGTTATGACCTACATATTGAATCCTTGTGGGAGGAAGAGGAAGATTGAGGAGAATTGGAAATCAGTTTAAAATAGAGTTTTATTACTCATAATTTACCTTGGAAAGTTTGGAGAAAAACAATCTGGATAACTCAGATTTTCTCTGTGGGTATACTTTTCTTTACAGTGAGAGCCAGGGCTACCTGCCACCCTCCTCTGTCCTTCCTCAGTGCCTCTCCATCTGCATCCATTCAAGGAACCAATTCAAAAGGAACAAATAATAAGGCAGGTGGCAGAAGAAGACTAGTAGTTTATTGTATTTGATGAATTTTTCAGTTATATGCTGAGATATATGTGTGAAGAGATACCAGAATAATTTTAAGGTAATAATGCTTGTTGAGATTCACTCATGGTGGCTGGCAAAGTATTAGGGAAATATTAGGGAAAGTTACAGGTTATAGTCTCAAACCTTTTGGAAGGCTGAAAGGTTTTATTGGAACAGGCTGAAGGAAGCTGGTTTGTTATGCTGGCATAGGGAAAAAGATAGGGACGGTGGAGGCTTCCCCAATTGGGTCTGTTTACCCTACATTCCTTTGTCTCTAATTTATTTGCTCATGTAAGCTTTGTGCTGATGGTCCTCTCAGGGGGAGGTCAAAAGTTTGAATGACACAATAATTTCTTAAGTGAGGTTGAGTCATTCAGGAATTTAGACATAAGAATGAAAGTGCTTGAGAAAGTCACAACCATATTATTTTTTGCTTAATAAATAAACTTGTTCAGGTAGCTGTAGACCATGAATTCATAATAAATAATCTTTTAAGATTTCTTTTACAAAATACATGAAATAGCTTCACATCACACAGTTATACCCTAAACATTACTTAGAAAGAAAGCTGAAACTTCATTATGACTGTGAGGAAATGATATAAATCAATGGGTTCTGGTACCATACCCCCACTGGCATCTGCCTTACCCCTACCAACCACAGAGTTTTAAGACAAGTAAAGGTGGACCAAGAAAAATGTCTGGGGACAACAGATGCTGGAGAGGATGTGGAGAAATAGGAACACTTTTTACACTGTTGATGGGAGTGCTAATTAGTTCAATCATTGTGGAAGACAGTGTGGCAATTCCTCAAGGACCTAGAAATAGAAATTCCATTTGACCCAGCAATCCCATTACTGGGTATATATCCAAAGGATTATAAATTGTTCTACTGTAAGGACACATGAACACGAATGTTCATTGCAGCACAGTTTACAATAGCAAAGACCTGGAACCAACCCAAATGCCCATCGATGATAGACTGGACAGCAAAAATGTGGCACATATACACTATGGAATATTACGCAGCCATCAAAAACCGTGAGTTTGTGTCCTTTGTAGGGACATGGATGAACCTAGAAACCATCATTCTCAGCAAACTGACACAAGAACAGAAAATCAAACACCACATGTTCTCACTCACAGGCAGGTGTTGAACAATGAGAACACATGGCCACAGGGAGGGGAGCACTACACACTGGGGTCTGTTGGGGGGAAATAGGGGAAGGACAGCGGGGGATGGGGAGTTGGGGAGAGATAGCACTGGGAGAAATGACAGATACAGGTGAAGGGGAGAAAGGCAGCAAATCACACTGCCACGTGTGTACCTATGCAACAATCTTGCATGTTCTTTACATGTACCCCAAAACCTAAAATGCAATAAAAAAAGAAAAATATCCAACACTGAGATTCAGTTAAAGCTATCACTAGAAATATTAAAACCATTCTAAATCCGAAAGTATTAGAAATAATAACAAGGCAAATGAAAGCAATTATAGCCATGCTTAAAATAAAATCATAGAAAGTATCTGCAAATAAATAGAAAATTTCAGCATAAAAGTTAAAGATACATCTCAAAACTGCTAAAAGAGTAGATTTACACATTCTCGCTACAACCAAGATGAAGTAATGAATATGCTAATTAACAATTTAATCTTTGTATGATGTATGCATATATCGAAACATCACATGGTACCCCATGAATATATACAATTATTAGTTTTTTAAAAAACATACAAAAGCATGTAAACATTAAAAAATAAAAGACATGAAGATCTAATAAAAATTTTAAAACTGAAAAAATACAATAACTGAAGTATGAAAACTCAGAGAATAGGCTTAATGTTAATATGATATGAAAGGGAAAGAGAAAAGAATAAGTGAACTGGATGATATAACAATAGAAATTTTCCAATCTGAACAAGAGAAAATAGACTGAAAAAATAAAATGGACAGGGCCTTAGGAACCTATGGAACTGTAACAAAAGACCTAACTTTTGGGTCCAGAAAGGAGAGGATAAAGAGGGCAGGCTGACAAAAGACTCAAAGGAATAATGGCTAAAACTTTTGAAATTCAGCAAAAGATTTAAACCTACTGATTCCAGAAGCTGAGTGAACCTTGAAAAGAATAAACACAATGAAACGCACATTGAATTGTCATAGTCAAACAACTGAAAACTAAAGAAAAGTATTGAAAGCTGTAAAATAGATGAGATGCCAAGTACTGAAAGAAAAGAATTGTCCCCCCACAATATCAAATTCAATAAAAACATCCTTCAGAAATGAAAAAGAATCAAGACATTCTCAGATGAAGACAAGCTAAGAAAATTTGTCACCAACAGATGTATACTAAAGACTGGCTAAAGGAAGTTCTTGGGACAGAAAAGAGATGGGATAAAAGAAAGAACCTTAGAACATCAGGAAGGGAAGAGAACACTATGAACAAAAATGTGGGCAAACATATATACTTCCTTTCTCCTTTGCATGTTCTAAATTATATTTGATAATGGAAGCAAACATTATAATACTGCCTGATATGTATAAGGAAATTTGTGAAGGAAAACTGGAGACAATTATAACTGGGGAAGGTAAAGGAATGTAAAAGGTAGTAAGGTTTTTATACTTCACTTGAACTAATAAAATGATATCACTAGTGGACTGCAATAAGTTATGTATGTATATGTAATGTAATACCTAGAACAATAACCAAAATATCTATGCAAAGAGAAACATTTTAAAAATCACAAATAATTCAAAATGGAATTTTAAGAAATATTCAGTTATCCCACAGAAAGGCAAGGCAGAAGAACACTTAAAACAGAGAGACTTAAACAGAGAAAGAAATGGTCAATTTAAGCTACAACATGTCAGTAATTACATGAAATGTAAATGGTCTAAATATACTAATTAAAGGGGATAGATTGGCAGAGTGAATTAAATTGCTTTTTAATTATATGCTGCCTACAAGAAACTCACTTCAAATATAACAACATAGCAAGTTAAAAGTAGAAGGATAGAAAAAGATATATCATGCAAACATTAATTAAAGAAAAGCAGGAACAGCTGTATTAATACACTTCAGAACAAAGAAAATTATCAAAGACAGAAAGGGATATTATATAATGATAAAGATTAATCCATCTAGAAGACTTAGCAATCCTAAAGGCATCAATCAACAGAGCTGTAAAATAAGTCAAGAAACTCTTAGAACTGAAAGGAGAAATACACAGATCCACAATTATAGTTGAAAATTTCAACACCTTCCTATTAACAATTATTGAAACATGTGGACAGACAATTGAGAAGGGTATAAAATAACTGAATACCACCATCAATCAACAGTATTTAATTATCATTTATAAGACACTGGATATTATATTCAATAAAATCTAAACACATTTCTTTTTAAGTATCCACAGAACTTATAACACTATAGGTTATAACCTAGCCACACACACACACACACACACACACACACACACACACACACCCCTCACCAAATTTATAAGTATTAAAACTACACAGTGTGTTCATCTACCACATGGATGCAAACTTGAAATCTATAACAGAAAGGTAACAGGAAAATCTCCAAACAGTTGGAAATGAAACAATAAATTTCTAAATAATCACTGGGTCAAAGAAGAACTCTCAAGGTAAATAAAAAATTACATCAATCAGAATTAAAATCAAAATACAATCAATATATTAAAATGTATGGGACAAACAACAATCAACACACAGCCCAATTACAAATGGGTAAAATAGACATCTCTCCAAAGAACATACATAGATGGCAAAAAAGCATATGAGAATATACTCAATGTCACTCATCATTAGGGAAATCAAAATCAAAACCAAAATGAGATATCTTTTCACACCCATTAGAATAGCTATTATGAAACAAACAGAAAATAACCAGTGTTGAAGAGGATATGAAGAAATTGGAATCTTTGTGCATTGCTAGTGGGAATGTAAAATGGTATAGCTACAGTGGAAAATGGTATGGGTGTTCCTCAAAATGTTAAACATAGAATTATAATATGATACAACAATTTCATTTCTGGGCGTATATACAAAAGAACTGAAAGCAAGGACGCTAACAGATATGTGCACACCCATGTTCACAGCAGCATTATTCACAAGAGCCAAAACGTGGAAGCAGCTCTAGTGTCCACTGACAGATGAATGGATACACAAAATGTGGTGGATACAGTGGGATAGTGCTCATACTTAAAAAGGCAGAAAATTCTGATGCTGCAACATGGATGAACCTTAAAAACATGCTAAGTGAAGTAAGCCAGTCACAAAAGGGCAAATATTGTATGATTCCGTTTATGTGAGGTAACTACAATCCTCAAATTCATGGAGCTGCAAAGTAGAATGTCTAGGGTTTGGGAGGAGGGAGAATGGGGAGTTAGCGTTTTAATAGGTATGTAATTTCAGTTTAAGAAGATGAAAATGTTCTGGAGATAGATGATGGCAATAGTTTCAGAAAACATGTATGTGGATGTAGTTAATGCCACAGAACTGTGCACTTAAAAATTGTTAAAATGGTAAATTTTAGGTTACATATATTTTATTATAATAAAAAATTGTGGAACCATAGTTAAAACACTTCTAAGAGGGATATTTAGAGTACTAAATGTATACATTAGAGAAGAGTCTCTCAGGGCCGGGTGTGGTGGCTCATGCCTGTAATCCCAGTACTTTGGAGTGAGTCTGAGGCAGGTGGATCACCTGAGGTCAGGACTTCAAGTCTAGCCTTGCCAACCTGGTGAAACCCTGTTTCTACTAAAAATACCAAAAAAAAAAAAAAAACTTAGCCGGGCATGGTGGCTGGTACCTGTAATCCCAGCTACTCAGGAGGCTGAGGCAGGAGAGTTGCTGGAACCCGGGAGGTGAGTTGCAGTGAGTCGAGATCATGCCATTGTTGCACTCCAGCCTGGGCGTCTCTGTCTCCACAAAAAAAAAGAGTCTATAATCAGTAATCTAAGGTTCTAGCTTAAGAATCTAAAAACAAAAGAAGCAAAATAACGTTGCAAGCATGTGGAGGAAATAATAAACATAATACCAGAAATCAATGGAATTGAAAAAGAAAACAGTAGAAACACTCAATGAAACACAGAATTGTCTTTCAAAATGATCAATATAATTGACAAACTTCTACCAAGATAAACGCAGAAGAAAAGAAAAGATTCAAATCACCAATATCAGGAATGAAATACAGTATGTCACTACAGACTCTCTTGGACATAGTTTGAGACATAAGCCTGATACATATCCAATCATTAAGGAGACACTGGGATTCAGATGCCTTGGTACACAAGGACTCTTGTTGAAAACTGCTTCAGCAGGTCAAAACTGTTTTTTGGTCATTTGTCATGTGACAATGCATCTTTCATCCCAGAACAAACCAACCTGATTAAACCGTTATGTGGAGTGCATTGCACAGCAAGCTTATTTGTTTCATTCCATTGAGATCATGTATTTAAGTCATAACAAGAAACAGAATGAGAGCATGTGTTTCCTTATGTATTTTTCATTATGTCATGAACATTTTTACATGATTGCTACTGTTTAATGGCTCCATCTGAGAAAAATAATCAGCCACTTCTACGTCTCAGATGATGTTATTGTTGTCACTGGGTGTGAATGAAGGAAGGTTACCTCCGAAAGAAAGACAGGACAAGGTTATGTCTATGCAGCATGACTGTCGATGAACCTTTTTATCTACCTCCTAACAAGATAGCTGGGGGCTGGATGATTGACAAGGTCACATATTTTTCAGTCCTGCTCAGACTTCTGAAACTCAAAGTAGAAAATGTTCACTCTCAGAATGCTGAAAAATCAGAGTGGGTGATATCTGATTGTTACTTGATGTTGTAGAAAATGGATACGTCGTTGAGAAACCACTCTTCCTGTTTGTCTCCAAGTTCTGGACATTTTACTGACAGACTTATAAAAAGAATACATTATATAATTGGGCCCTGGAGAGGGAGGAAGTAGTCTGTACTGATTTTTGGCTACAAGTTCCACTAAAACATCAGGGAACATTATCATATATGCTATTTAAATAAATAGTGATTAATGTAATTACATAGAATATTTCTCAAACTTTTGGCAACTTTTGGTCACCAATTTCAAGTATGTTTAACAAAAGATTCATTCGCCCAGTTTATTATTTTATTTCCAGCTTTATGATATAAAATGAAATGTTTTGATATCTACATATATTATACAATAATTAAATAAGCTAATTATATCCTTCACCTCTCACGCTTATTTTTTTGTGGTGAAAACATTTGAGATCTATCTTTCAGCAATTTACAAGTACATATTGCATTATTACTAACTTTAGTCACAGTGCTTGCTGTTGGTGACAGAAGTCCAGTACTTATAATGGAATAAGTGTCCAAAACTTATTCCTCCTATCTAACTGAAACTTTTTATTCTTTGACCAACATCTTCCCATCTCCCTCTCACTGCCCGTGGTAGCTACCATTTTACTCTCTTCTTCTATGTGTTCAACTTGTTTAGATTTTACATATAAGTAAGATCATACAGTATTTGTCTTTCTGTGCCTGGCTTATTTCACTTAGCATAATGCCCTCCAAGTTCATCCATGTTGTCAAAATTGACAGGATTTTCTTTTTTTCAAGGCTGGGTAGCATTCGTGTGTGTGTGTGTGTGTGTGTGTGTGTGTGTGTGTGTGTGTTTGTGTAAGAGAGAGAGGGAGACAGAGAGAGAGACAGAGAATGCGTGTGTGGGCACACAAACCTCAGATTTTCTTTATCCTTTCATCCGCCGATGGACACTTAGGTTGATTCCAGACCTCAAAAACACAGTCAGCAAAAGCAAAACTAGACAAATGATATCGCATCAAATTAGAAAGCTTCTGCACAGCTGAAGAAATGAATAACAGTGAAGAGGCAGTATACAGAATGGGAGAAAGTATTTGCAAACCATACATCTGATAATGGGTTAATATCCAAAATACATAAGGAACTCAAACAATTCAATAGTAAGAAAACAAAGAACCTGTTTTAAAAATGGGCAAAGAACCCGAGTAGACATTTCCTTAAAGAAGACATACAAATGACCAACAAGTATATGAAAAAATGCTCAGCATCACTAATCATCAGGGACATGCAAATTAAAAGCACAATATGATATTACCTCACACCTGTTAGAATGGTTGTTATCAGAAAGTCAGATGGTAGTAAGGTTTGGTAAGGATGTGGAGAAAAGGGAACACTTGTACACTTCTAGTAGGCTTGTAAATAGGTCCAGTCATTTTGGAAAATAATATGGAGATTCCTCAAAAAATTAAAAACAGAACTACCATATGATCCAGCAATCCAATTCTGGGTATATATCCAAAGGAAATGAAATTAGTATGTTAAAGATTATATCGGTATTCCCATGTTCGTTGATGTATTGTTTTAAATCAATTTTCCCATTAAATTAGAACATTCCAATTTACAACTATAGTTATCAGGAAGGACAATAGTGTTCAGTGTCTCTGTTAGATGGTTATAGAGATTCTGATTCAAATAGGCCCAAAATGTATAGACAGATTTTTTTCAGAGACTACTTGACACTCTATAATTTCATCTCAAACGCTGAAAAGTAAAACGTCTGAACATGAAGCATAGTGAATGGGTCTTTATCCACTCCTAGTTTTTAACATCTCTGAAAAGCTTCTCTTCAGATTTTTAGTAAATATGCCTTATAAAATATACCAATAATTTCATTCTCCAGCAGGTAAAAAAAATTTTTTTTAAACCTCATTAGGTATTGTGAAAGAGTGAAACTCTCAGACATCAATCCATCTATATGTGGTTTATTTTTCTCATGAAAACTTAATACAGTATCCTTAACCTGAAAAAATGTATAATTTAGCACCAGTATGTGCTAGGTTAGCATCAGTCTGTGCTAGGTCCTGCAAATCTTGATGAGAAACAAGGTGTAGCTAAGTATCCTAAAATCTTGGAAATGATCTGGCATTATCAGAAATGTTTTTTTTTTAACTTAAAAATATTTTGTGGATTCAAAGAATAAATGTTGTTAAAGTGCTGTATTATCCAAAGTGATCTAAAGATTGAATAAACTCCCTATCAAAATTGCAATGGTATTTTTTTCACAGTAATGGAAAATACAACCCCCTAAAATTTACATGGAATCACAATAAACTTTGAATAGCCAAAGCAATCTTGAGGAACAAGAACAAAGTAGGAACAAGAACAAAGAACATCACACATTGTAACTTAAACTATATTTCAAGACTATAGTAATAAAATCATGATTGAATGTATAGAAAAATGAACAAAAAAACCCAAAGTAATAGAAACCACTATTCTCACATATTTCAGATGTGATGCAATGTTTTATTTAATAGCTCATTTTACTTAGGCACCTCTATAATCAGTTCTTACATGTAGAAAAGCATTTATTCACGTAACACCTTGAGACATATGCACTATTCAATCATATTAACAATTATCTTCTTTTCTTCTGACTATGAATTGAGATTAGGAGGAGGCTGTAGGGTGCAGAGCCTGGGTTTGAACCCCCTCTCCTTCACTGACTTGCTGTATGACTGTGGACAACTCTCAGTTTCTGCATTGATAAGCCGAAGATCCTACCAGAGAGTAAAAATTACATAGGTCATTAGAGGAATTCAGTTATTTCATACAACTGAATGAACCAGTGCTTGATACATAATAAATGTTCAGTACATGTTATCCATTGATATATATGAATAAGCCAAAGGCTAAGAAGTTACTCAAATATCAGTGATTTTATCTAATTGTGAAGTGAAGCATATGTAGTACATGTGGCTTTAATTGCTCTTCTAAATAATTATGGTTTATTAATGAGAACTCTTCTTGATGCAAATTGAAAGAAAATAATCCTCTAATTTGCTTAATTAGAAAAAAGAATGTATTGTCTTAAACAAACTGAAATCCGGGAGGAGATTTTGCATTAAACCTGTCTGAATTAAAAATCAGAAAATGTTATCAAGAATATCTTTCTCTCTCTCTCTCTGTCTCTCTCCCTCTCTTTTTTTCCAATCTTTTGGTTCCACTTTTTCCTGCTTTAACTTTATTCTCAGGAAAAATAGGCTTGAGCCCCTCTTTGCATATAGTTCTTAACTATCACAACTCAAAAAGAAAAGGAGACTTTCCATTTCAGAACTTCTGTATAAATCCTCGTGAAAAATAAATACATGAAAAAAAATCAGTCTCTATAGTTAATTTTTGTTTATTAAAAAAAATCACTCTATAGTTAATTTTTGTTTATGAAAAAAATCAGTCTCTATAGTTAATTGTCCCTTCCAACCTATCCTTTAGAAACATTTTTCCTCATCCCTGGATGAAATCTCAGGCATGTTCTGTATCTCTTAGATAGTAACAAATAGTTTTATTTCCCAGGTTGAAAACTTCAGGCTTATACGAAGTCTTCAATGTTTCATTTACTTTAAAGTTTCTTCCATTTCCTAGAGTGGCCCTTCTTCAGACTGAAAATTCTGCAACAGGAAAATGCAGATGATATTGGTTCCCTCACCTACTTTCTCTTTCTCTTCTTGTCCTCCTTTTCCAGTGTTGGAATCAATTCTCTAAGTGTTGGAGTGGGGAGCAAAGAGAGGCAAGTGACAGAAACGGTTTGTCTGGAGTACACGAGGTGTCCCGTGGCCAAACACATGTTATTTCCAGGTTGGTTCTTGGGTTCTAAGAGGCATCCCAGGACTCCCTGCAGAGTTTACTCACCAAGTCGCATAGTGCTCTTGATTGGAAATCCTTTAAGACACTCAAGTTCAGTTGTCTTCTACTAGATCTACATCTGGCCTCACATCATGCCCTCAAACTCTGGAAGTCCAGGCCACTTCTAGCTCTACAGCTTTCTTGGCTGCAGCTGGAAACGAGACTGCCCGAGGGCAGCCTGACCTGGCCTTTGTGCTCTTATCTGCCTTGTTCAGGCCTCCCCACAGCCCTAGTCCAGTGCTGGCTGACCTTGGGTAGCTAAACTTTTCCAGTTCAGGAGTTGCCTTTGAAGGTGTGTTTGGCTCCTCCATAAAGTCCTTTTTGTACTTAGCTTTGTCAGTTTCATTGGTAATATTCTGGCCTTCAGTTTTATTGTTTTATTTCTGACATTTCTCAGAATCTGGTAGGGGAGAGGGTTTCTCTTTTTGGATATGCTGAAGAATCTCAGTGGTCTAGATCACCACACTAAGAAACATTAGTCTATTGGGGAAAATAGAGAATGAAATGGGAGATAGTATAGGACATGGCCTCTGCCTTTAAATGTTTAGTCTCATTAGGGAGTGAGGCAAATAAATTATGAACAATTCAGTGTGCCGAAAACAATAAGAGCCATATTTATTGAGTATTAACTATGTTTCAGGCTTCACATATGTTTTCATTTCATCTTCACAGCAACCCTGATTTAGAGACTATTGCCATCTCCATCTTACAGATTGAGGCTAAAAGAATTCCAACAGCATGTCTCAAATTAGAAAGAGTCAGAGCTTATATTTGAAATCAGATCTGTCTGATGCCAACTTCTTAATCAGCAAGCACCCTTTAAGGCTTCACTTCGACTTTTAGACGCTTAGAGTATAACAGAGAGCCTGACGTGCAAATCTTCCGTGTTAAAGTAGCAAAAGGAGAAAGACGTTACTTCTATCAAGTGCTTTGATATAGCAAATATTATGTTAAAAGTAAGGCCTTTCTTCACCTGCTGACATCACCTGGCAACGGCAGAACATCCTAGGTATAAATCCCTGCCTCCAGCACCTAACCAACTCAGACATCCTCCACTTCACGTATGCACACAGACTCCCTGTGTGTCCTGGCCAAACCCCAGTGCATTTTCAGTATGTTCTCAAATGTACGCACACTCTACTCAGAATCAGAAATTTCAGAAATCACAAATTTTCAGAAATCACAATTTCTGAGCTTTCAAAACTTATTTTTACTGTGCTTTCTTAATATGCTTAAATAGGACACTTTAAATTTCATAAAAATAATAAGTAACATTAGTTTTCTATTTTTATTTTCCTGATGATTTTATACACATCGCTTTTTTTATACCTTTAACAGTTTCATGGCATATATTATTATTGTTATCAACATTGTAAGTATTATATTAAGTAACCTAAGACTCAAAGTTTTAAACAGTAGTTTATAACTAAGTTACACACAGATTGCAGCTGGGTGGACTTTCTTCTGATTGTAAATTCTATGCTCTTTCTATTCTACCTCAGTGACTCAGATACTGCCAGCAATCATTCTATCTTTTCCTCAATGAGTTCCTATAGAATGATAAATATCTTCACACAGTTGCCAACATGACTGCAAGAGCTGATTATTGGCTGGCTAGAAACAAAACATATATCAGACACTATGGCAAAGCACAGTGGATTTTTAGAGATATTGTTTTTAATCATGAAAAGCTGGTACAACAGGCCATTTTTTGAA
This sequence comes from Saimiri boliviensis, assembly GCF_048565385.1. NCBI lineage: Eukaryota > Metazoa > Chordata > Mammalia > Primates > Cebidae > Saimiri > Saimiri boliviensis. The sequence goes on along the minus strand of NC_133450.1, from coordinate 197,380,130 downwards.
ATATTAAATTGTGTTTTGGTTTTCCAACTATAACAGTGAAAAAAGAATGAGTAGCATTTCTGCTTTGTACTTTGTATTTTCCTCCTCTCACTCTAAACAGGCAAGAGAACTTTGCATTCTCTTCCCTTTGATGTAATTGTGAGCCAAAGCAAAATAACCAGAAGAAAATCACTTTTGATGGCCTTTGTGGATGCTTAAATTTATGGAGGATATCATGAGAGGGAGGGAAAAGAAGTATCATCCAGAACAAAGAGAAATAGATGAAAGCAGTGAAATCTTGGGGTATACTACACGATTTAAAAGGGGATGACAATCTGCTACTTTATGGAATTTTTGACATGTGAAATTGGCTCCACTGTCAATATGTGTGGGTGCAGGAAGGACTCCCACACCCTCCAGAAGGGAATGACTATTTGGTAAATCTCAGGAGGCTGGATCCTAGACACTGGGGCTGGAAAGCAGGTTGAGATGCAGATGGCAGAGCCTGGTATAAAAGCTCCAGAGCCACAGGACTTTGAAGTTCAGTGTAGGATAAATGACGGGTTTACCAGCTCTTCTAGAATGTTCTTAGGGCAGGAGAGGCCTATATAAGCTATAGTTTTACAGAAGGCTTCATCAACTTCTTTGAATGAAGGCGGGGGCAGAAAAAGGTTTCTCAAAAATTTATTTCTGAACAGTTATTATCTGGAAACTTGATGTTATATTTAATTGTATTTTAAAACACTACATTATATATATGTATATGTGTGTCTGTGTGTGTGTGTGTGTGTGTGTGTGTGTGTGTGTGTGTGTGTCTAGGGTGAAGTTGAATAGATAAAATGAACTTTCCAAATTGCAATTGCTTTCAGGGGGCTCATAATACCATTCTCTTTCTTTGTATGTGTGAATTTTCATAAGAAAACATTTTTAAAAGACAATGAAGTAAGGTAACAATTCTTGTACCTCTATCGTATAGACAAAGGTTCATCCTGGTCATCCTGGTCAAGCCAATTCATCCTAAAATGTACAACACAAAGGGAGTAGCTAAGTAGTGATACCCACTATGGGCTTAGAATAGACAACTGGGAAAATATGTGACATGTATTTTCCATCCTTCAGCAAGATTCTCCAACTATTTTTGACATAAACCAAGTCATCAAAAATCAAAATATTCTAATTCAGTCATCTTCACACAGAAATAGACTACATATATCATACTTTTGTGGGGCTAGATTAATACTATGAAGCAATAGCCATATCTTTTATTAGAAATAAAGTTATTGCCCAATATTTGATTCTACAATCCTCTCGGAAAAACCTAAGTGAAAAGTTTCTGCTTGCTTTGATTCCTGGAAAATCTCTACTAGGAATAGAGATGGGATTTAACTAGAATCCCTGATCCACTAAAGCTTCTAGATGCAGTTAATCCTGCTAGATTTGGTCTACAAAACTGGAAGAAGATAAAATAAAACCTGGCTTGGATCCTCCCCAGGGTGTGGGGGCTGGACTTCATTTCCAAACTTAGAAAAAACCCTGGAATCCAACATTTGCCTCCACCAGCAGTCCTGATGCCCCAAGTCTTCTCCCCATCTCTTGCTGGCTCTCTGGGGTGCCACTGTCAGATGTCCAGGGCTCCAGGGTGCTCAGATTCTTGCTTTTTCTAGAGCCCAATGGAGGTCAGCTTCACCAATGCTCCTGAGTTGTCAGGCTCTAATTCTGCCACAGGACCTGCAGCTTGAGCAGGCTGCAGATAAGAGAGGTAAGGGACAGGAAAAATTTGCCTGGAGTACACGAGGTGTCCTGTGGCCAAACACATATTATTTCTGGTTTGGTTCTTGGGTTCTGAGAGGCATCCCAGGACTCTCTCTGGAGACTTTACTCACCACTTTAGATGGTGCTCTTAATTGGAAATCCTTTAAAACACTCAATTTCAGTTGTCTTCTACAGGATCTACATCTGGCCTCACATGATGTCCCCAAACTCTGGAAGTTCAGGCCACCTCTAGCACAGCTGTCTTGGGGGGGGTTGGAAATGAGACTCCCCGAGGGCAGCCTGAACTAGCCTTGTGCTCATATTTGACTTGGTAAGTCAGACAACAAGGCTCTTTCTTCACTATGAGGTGTGTAACACTAAGATACCCTAAATGAAGGAAAGTCCAGCTACAGGAAGCTAATACACCACCCCAGAGAGGCCTGGAGCAGCCCCACAGAACGCCAGCGCTCTAAGCAGAGGCTGCTCCCCAGAGGAGGATGTGCTCCCTTGAGCTAATTTCCATGAGCTCCCAAAGGAAGCTATAGAAGCTACTGGAAGCTAATGGACGTTTAAAATTATCTTCTGTGGCACACAAACTACCAGCCAACTATCCACGACACTTCTAGGTCTTTGGGGGTACCCAACTATACTTACATATAACTGTCCCCATAGCCAACAGCTTCTACTTTGGAACTGCCTCCAATATGAAGGCTCCTGGGAGTTCTCATTTTTCGGGGCAGAGGATAGAACATCAAAACCAGAGATGACACCAAGGCCTCCCAAAGATCTTCAAAGTGATGAGGGGAAGAAAATGTTAAAACTGCTATTTATATTTATTTTTATAGAACAGCCTAAAACTTATGATTTAACCATATATATGATTGGCAGTGGCTTCTTAACTTGGGCCATGTGTCACTTAAGGCATAAGTTGTATCCGGAGGGAGGAACATAAATTTCACAATTCAAAGGGGTTGACAGCTGCACAATCACATGTCTGTTCAAACTCAGTGCATCATAGAGCAGTTCTTACAGGCTTCGTTGTGTGGATTTATGAATTTTGTATCATAAAGAGTAAAATATTTATAATACTGGAATGTTATAATACTGATACAAGGTGGAATCATATAAATCTATTTTATGTGCTGTATTTATTTTTGTTTTGTTCAACACAGATCCCTTGTTATCTTTTGGCAAAGAAATAAAAGAGTAACGTTTTTCTTACACAAAATGACAAGAGTTCCAAATTTCCTGACCTTTTCTGTAATGACAAGTAGCTATCAATACACTACCATCTAACAGAGATCTTCAGAAAAGATAAAGACACTTACTGCCTCTTTTTAAGATAAAGGTGACATTCTAACAATGAGCGAGAAATTAACTGTTTGCTTTGGTTTTAATCCTGCAATGGGAAAAGAATGTTAAAAATGGATGTTTGGAAATGTTTGCATCGTTGTTGTCAAAAATGATATGTCTCAGTTCTTCTATTTAAACTTCTCATATCTTAGATTAAAATAAAATTGAGAGAGAGTTCTCTAACCTATCTTAAGATCTTCTAAATAATTTCAGCAGATTTCAAGACCATTCGATGAAAGTATTAATATGAAATCCCTTCTGATTCATTCACCAAAACTCTGATCCCACAAGGTATACATATATCAAAACATCACACTGTATTCCCAAAATATATATAATTCCTATTTGTCAATTAAAAAGTAAGTAAAACTTCAATAAATTTTTTAAATTCTGGTTTTGACATTAGGGAGGAGGGAATTGATTAAATTTTAACAATACAAAAGAACAAGAAGTGTAGTCAGTAAGATTAAGAAATTAAGATCATAATTTAGAAAGTGTAGATAGTGATTATCTCTTGGGTGCACAGCTCTCTTGAGAACTATTTTGTAGCTATCACATTCATCAAAACCAAGTATCAGAATACAATGAACACAAGCAGATCTTCAGTTCTGCATCATAAAGCATTAAACCGAGATTTCATTTAAATGATAGTCCGTCACATTACAATGTTAAAAATATTTATAATAAACAGTAAGATTTTGAATGCAGATTTTTATTTGATTAATAAATATAATTGAAGTGCACCAATCTGAATTCTTTGTAGAAATGTATATTTTGGTACATGGTTTGTACTGTGCATAATACCCAGTGCTGTATTAACTTACATAGGTTTGTGTTTATGTGTGTATCCATCCATCTATCTAGAATTTTTTCAGTGTGCAGGGTTGTGCTTGGATCACACATGAATTCCAGAACAACTAGCCACAGCTTGTAAACTGCAGCTTGAAACAGGAGCTCTGAGGATGGCTCACTTCTGTGTCCCCTAATATTAAGCACAAGGTTTGGCTACCCACAATAAAGTTTGATGAATGAATGAAAATTTCAACATGGCTAGAGGTTGGAATTGTTCTCATATAAAAATAAGCATCCATGAGTTCTTTCAAAAGGTTTTAATCCATACATATACGCAAAGAGCAGTGAAATGAAATGACAAAATATTTATGCTTTTGAAAAAATTCTGTTCATGTGAAAAGGTGCCTGATGTCTCTGTGATTCGCCACTAGATGGCAATCGCTCTGCATTACTCTCCATGTTCTTGCTTCTTAGGGATCCTTCTCTATTGGTCTTGAAGGTGCCACCTAGAATGATTATCTCTGCAGATACTTGCCAAAAACAAGGCATATCTGCTCTAGGAATTCTAAGATTGATATTACTAATGAAAATGCATTTCTGTGCTTGTTTCTTGTTGCATAAGTCTAAGACTATTCCAAGTTATCTACCCATTTGATTACCTTGAAGATGTAAACTACTACAGCTAAATCAATAAAGAATTTATTTTAAGCCATAGGAGTCCATAAAGGTCTGCATATGGAAAATACAAGATAATTGCAGTGCTTTTATGGAGCATTCCAATTTCTCCCCTCTCCCCTCCTTCTCCCTAACCTCATAGCTTTGGAACATGAGCACAGCTACAAATACCAAGATGACAGGTGTGAGAGTTCCGCTCCTGCCTCTTTCTCTCTGGCTGTTTCTGTGTATTCACAAATAAACCACCTAACTGTGACTGAGAACTGTCCAGTTGCTCATTCATGGAACAGATCTACTGAGAGAACCTGCAAAATGCATGCGATTTTAGAAAGAAAATGACAGAATTAGAAATAGGGGAATGACTAGGCAGCAGGGAAATTTTAGCTCAATTCTCTTTAGCTCAATACCTGGGGAAATGCTACTGTATAATTTTCTTCTATAGGAAGAAATTATGATTTAATTGTTTCCTGGGCTGTTTTGTTTGAATTTATTCGTTAGCCATACCAGGGTAGTAGAAAGGAACTATGCAAAATCCAGGAGTTGCAGTGATTACGCTCTAGCTGAGTCTAAAGCTCTCACAGATGAGACCTAGATTTCTTTGTTAGCTAGATGACTAGATGACCCAACCATTGAGGAAAGCAAGAGTTGAATTATAAATTCATTCATACATACATATATATCTTCACATGATTTTTTTTCTTTTTGTTTCTCAAGTACTTTTGGCAAATACAGCTCTGATGGGTTCACAAATTTAATTTTACTTCAGCATCTTCTTACGCCATGAAAACTGCCTCCTGTCACCCTCCTCTAATTTTAAGATAATTCCAAGGGCAATATTGGGGGTGGAGAGGGAAGAGAGAGAGTGAGAGAGAGCACACGTTAGAATGCAGATAGCCTGAGTATTTCTTTTTGAAATTAAACAGATATTACAGATGAAGAAACAAAATGCCACATTTATTCAAGGCCACATTTGGCTCTCTTGTGATGGAAAATAACCCAAGTGACTAATCTCCCTCATGTGTTCTGCATTTATTTAACTTAAATCCCATCTCAATCTTGTTCTAATTGATTTCTTCCAGAGAGAACTCTGAAGGATTATTTTGGGATTGAATCTTCTCTTGACTACCTACAACCAATTGTTGTTTCAAATTATTTTAAAAACTGACCAAATCAATGTGATAATCTCCAGAAAGGCTTTATTCATTCAACAATTCAATGGCTCATATAGGCTGGCCAGCTGTTGTGTCTCACAGAACAGTGTCCAGAGCTCGAAGGTAAAAAAAAGTGGTAAGCGGTTTTCTAATATATCACATTTCTTTTTCTTTTTCTTTTTTAAGAGAGAATAATCTTTTCAAGTACCTCCTAGCTTATTTTTGTCACATCTTTTTGGCCACAACTAGGTTTTATCCTCCTCTGGACCAACCACTGGGAAAAGTATATTGGGTTTCCTTATTCTCTTAGCCCAATCATGAGCATTCTCTAGATCTGGGCATAATGTCACCTAAACACACCTGGATAGCTGTTGGCCAGGAAGAAACAAGGGTAGTGAGAAGAGAGAATTGAAGCTGAGTAGTCAGGGAAGCCTGTCAGCTACTATTACCTTTGTATGTGTTTTGGAGTACACTTTAATATGGCAACATAGAATTCCATGGGAAAAGTAAAAGATAAGGTTGACAGTAAGCAGAATCTAGATTGAGGAGGGCATCCTTGAATTAGTATGTTCTTAGTAGGCAGTGAAGATTTTGCAGGTTGCTTGTTATGTAATCAGTTTGGCGATCTTTCCTAAGTCTAATATCTACAACTTGAAAAGAAGAGTAACCAATGAGTGTCTCAGTGTGCCCTGAGAAAACCAGGGTGTTTCCCATACTGTATGTTCAGAAGATACCGTTTACAGCAGCGGATGGGGATGGTAAGAAGAGAGTAGGTCATATTTAATGGATGAATGGATGTGGGAGGCTAAGTCTATTTGACACATTGTTTGGAGAGGTGAAGGTGTCTGCAGCACTGGAATGGTAGTGATTTGTTCCTCTCTAGTTCTTAGCAATGCCATAATTTGAAGTTTTGTTTAATTTCTGCCTACTTGGGGAAGGAAGGAGATCACCAGGGGAAGGACAAGGGTAAGAGAGTCTGCAGGTGTGGTTGAAGGGGGCTCGTCTGCAGCCTAGAATATGAGAAGAGCCAGGTTTCTGCTGCACTTTATAGGGGAATAACTGATAAATAGTTGTGGTGGGACACAACCTGTGGACATTAGAGAATAAAACTTTTTAGGAGAGAGGTTGGCAGATTTAAAGAACTAGCTAGCTAAGTGTTTTTGTTGCCCTAAGTGAGGCAGAATTGGAACGGAAAGGTTCAAATGCATCTGAAATGGGGGAAGGTAGAGAAGGTCTCAAAAAGTAGATTGAGGGTGAGACGATGTTTACAGCATGGGATGAGCAAGGCCACAGAGTATTCAGCATCATGGAAGGGGCGTCTGTGTCTGCATCATTGTTAGGGATGAGATTTGTGCCTCCTCAGCACTGGATAGAAGAGAAATTCCTTCTCTTCTAGAAGCATTGATCAGGGAGATAAACTTTCTCAGGCACTGGATGGGAGTTTGATATGTATAGGCTTTTTTGGATTGTTCAGGCTGTTGTTCAGCACGTGTTGGCTTGTTTCTATCACTGCAAGAGGGTGTGTGAGCATCAGGTGTACTTGCAGAATTAATCTGGGGATTGTCCTCTTATGGTTCCACCCTAAATTGTGCGGTCCATCAATTAATCCACTACAGTGGGCAAAGTGAGGCCAGAATGTCCACAATACTGTGGGGAAGTTTCCAGTGTGTTTGCCTCACTAAGGTCTTTGAGAGACCCCTAGACATGTGCCACTGACTAGAGAAGGTATGTTAGAAGCCTTGGGTCTTAATCCTGGGTATCTTCAATATTAGAGACAAGTGTGGGGAATCTGAAGAACTGTTGGGTCAAGGATTCCATGTGGCTGCATCAATAGCTGGGGACAGAGCTGATGTTTCCAAAGCCCTGGAGGGTAAGGCACTTCTGTGTGTTGTTTGCAAAAAATTTCGGGTTAAGTATGACTGTGTAAGGGGAGCATTCTAAAAAGCAGAGGACAAATTGTATTCTATTTATTATATTTGGTCTGTGTGACTATATTGAATTGTGTATTACCAAATTTACATCACCACTCCGTTCATAGATCTTCTTTTCTAATGACAGTAGAGGATAAAGCAAATTTTACTTTCTAGAATGCTCTTCCCCATTTGGTTCAAATTAAAATATGCCAGTGTAAACCACTCACATGTGATTTGGAAAATGGATGAGAAGCCACTAATTCCTGGAAATAGTCACAGGCTGACACCTGACTAGACGTGAAGTTCACAGTAGTTCCCTAGAGAGTAATAGGAACCATCCCATTCAGCAAATCAAGCTGAGACTGTTGGTGATAGTGAGATAATCTAGCCTAGCTATGGTGACTTCGTGTTAAGCAATCCTGATTCATCCCATTTACCCACCCTGAGCTGTGTAGGGCATTCTGTTCCAAGAACTTTGTAGCTTGAGGCATCTAGTATTTTGTACACTGTTTTTCTGAGAAATAGGGCCCACTGGCCCAGACATCCTGTACCTGCAGCTGTGTAACTGCCTACCCCACATCCTGAGTGGAAAACAACTTTAAAAATAGAATTTTTGCTGTCAGGCAACGCCTCCTCCCCTAAGCTGCTCCTTCTGCTTCTGTAACAATCTGCTTACTGCCCCCTGACCCTAACCTGGTATAAAAATGTTGACTGCCCTTTGTTCTGGGCCGAGGCGTTTGAGCATTAGCTGACTCTCGGACGCCGGCATTAAAACAGACTCTCAAACTCGAGTGTGGCGCTCCTGTTTCAAACTCGCTCGTGTGCAACAACAGCTTCTTTGACCTTAGCACTCCTAGCTCTTTCAGTGGTAACGTAAGTGCCTAATTTCCTATTTTAAACTCCTTCCTATGTGGGCAACACAGGGTGGATTCTGTTTTGCTAATTGAGTCTGGGCTGATGTCATGACGTCTATACTCCCTGTGCTATTTCTCTAAACATATATGTCGGCTTGCACACAACAGGGGACAGGAAACACAAATTAGGCTCAAGCCACTTTCATAGACACCCGGCCTGATTGCATTAAAGTTGAATTAACGAATTCTTTTGTGACACTATACATTTTTAAATCATTGGTTCACTGAGACTCTCATGCCAATGTATGATTATGGTAGAAATAACAAGTGAGATTTTTACCCTGTGTTCAGTGCTGCCAGTCTTTGTGAAACAAGCTGAGATGATGACAATATATAATGCAGCAAGAAAGTGATAAACAGGAATACAAGTATCAGGGGTCCAGAAACAAGAGAGAGCAGTCAGGACTAGAGTTGTGAGAAAAGACTCTAGAATGGGAAATTGTTTTTTTTTTTTCTTTAAAATATGGATAACATAAAATTTACCATCTTAACCATTAAGTGTACAGTTCAGTCATGTTAATTATATTCACATTGCTTTGTAACCCATTCTCCAGGACTCTTCAGTTCGCAAAACTGAAATGTAACACCCATTAAACAACCCTATTCTTTCTGCCTTTCTGTTTCTAGACCCTGTCAACCACCTTTCTATTTGTTGTCACTGTGAATTTGAATACTCTAGGTACTGCATATAAGTGGAATCATACAGTGTTAGTAATTTTGCATCTGGCTCATTTGACTTATTATAACACCCTCAAGTCTCATGGAATGGGGGAGTTTCAAAGAAAGCCTAGAGGCACTTGTAGGATTTGGAGACATGAAAAAGAGAAGCACAAACAGTATTAAAGAAATCCTTTTATTATAATAATTTTTTAAAAATCCAAAGCATGTAAAACAAAAATACTAGAAATTTGAAAAAATGAACAAAATTACTATTAGAGTGAGAGATTTTAAGAAACCTGTCTCTGTCATTGCATATCAAAAAGGCAGAAGTGAAATAAGGATGTGGATAATTTCTAATGGATTTTTACGTATTTCTCTTCAGCTGTGAGTTCTATAGCTAGTTGACTATTAGATTATTTTTATTACCTTGATAACTGTTGGCAGCCAAGAAAAAAATGTAATCTAAAATATGAAAGGTAAACTACTTGATTCCCACTTTAGGACAACATCAATTAGCCAGTTCCAGCTTCAGGTTATCTAAAAAGACAGAACCATGGAAGGAAGGCTAGAATGAGACAAAGGTCCTGTTGCTGATTAATTCTAGCTCTTTCTGTGCGGTACTTTCCTCCTTTACTTTATTTCCTTATCCACAAAATTGCAAGAATGATATCTGAGGTCTCATTTAAGTCCAATATTCCTTTATATTATGCACATAACTTCTATTCAGATAAAAGGAAATGAAATTTTCACTTCCATTTGGCAGGTGTGAATTAAGGTACGTTCCATGCAGGCTCCGTACTATTTGGTGAGCATGGACATGTGAGGTTATAAATTAAGGACCATCCAACTATGTTTGAATGTTTGGGGAAAGCGCGGTAGGAGATAGACCTTCCTAATGTTGCTCAAAAACATTTTGAGAAAGTACATAGTGTATTTAGAGAATAGAAAAACATATCCATCATTTTCTCTCCAATGAGTAATTCATGATCCTCAAGATACGTTGCACAATTCTCTTTCATGCTACTGATTCCTGTGATGATTTTAGAACTAGATCAAGAAAACAAGTTATTTCATCTAAGAAGTCACCCCACTGGGCTAAAGCATAAAAATAAAGTTTGTGATGTTATAAAGGAAGATGGGAGTAAGAGAAAACAGAAATCAAGCAGACACTGAAAAGTTTGAAAAATCAATTAGAGTTAAAAGAAGATCAGTTAAGAAAGGAAACAGTAGCAGTCACTCTGAAGGTTAGCTATTGATAGCTCAGTCCAAGCTGCTCCTAATGGGTCCTTATAGACACCAAGAGAGGGTGGTAAAGAGTGCTTAAGTTCTAATAAGATCAGTTTCATCTTGTCACAAAGAAATACAATTGCTATTTCAATGAGATTTAGAAAGGGCATTATTCAATAAGTAAGTATCTAGGAAATTTGCTAGTGCTAAATAGGAAAGTAAACCTAAAGAATATTTCAAGTGGATACTGGAAAATATCTGACTGTATGTAGCATGGGCTTTAATTCAGAAAAATACAAGTTTAATCTCAAATTGATTTAATAGCTGAGGGACAGTGAAAATCATTTATTTTTCTGAGCCTTAGGGTCTTAAACTGTAAAATCACATCAGTAATAGTATTCTGCAACATAGAGTTGCCATGATGATTAAATGAGATGATGAGGCTAAAACACACAACACCGTCTCATGTAGAGCAGTAAATGTTCCTTCTCTCTTGTATTAGACAGGTTTCTACAGAGGGATGGAACTAATAGGATATATGTATATTTGAAAGGGGGTTTATTATGGAGAATTCACTCACATGATCACAAGGTAAAGCCCGCTTTACCTTGCAGTAAAGGCTGTCCGCAAATCTGAGTCCTCAAACCTCAAAAGTAGGAAAGCCCTGTAATCCCAGCACTTTGGGAGGCCGAGGCAGGAGGATCACAAAGTGAAGAGATCGAGACCATCCTGATCAACATGGTGGAAACCCGTCTCTACTAAAAATACAAAAAAAAAAAAAAAAAAAAAAATTAGCTGTGTGTGGTGGTGCACGTCTGTAGTCCCAGCTACTCAGGTGGCTGAGGCAGGAGAATTGCTTGAACCCTGGAGTCAGAGGTTGCAGTGAGCTGAGTTCGTGCCACTGCACTCCAGCCTAGCGCCTGGTGACGAAGTGAGACCCTGTCTCAAAAAAAAAAAAAGTAGGAAAGAAGCCGACCATGCAGCCTTCAGTATGTGGCCAAAGGACTGAGAGCCCCTGGCAAAACCACTGGTGCAAGTCCGAGTCTAAAAGCTGTAGAACGTGGAGTTTGATGTTCAAGGGCAGGAAGCATCCAGCATGGGAGAAATGACGGCCAGAAGATTCAGCAAGTCTCCTCTTCCATCTCCTCCTGCCTGCTTTATTCTAGCTGCACTCGCAGCTGATTGGATAGTGCCCACCCAGAATGAGGATGGTTCTGCCTCATCCAGTCCCCTGACTCAAATGTTAATCTCCTTCGGCAACATCTTCACAGACACACCCAGGAACAATATTTGCATCCTTCAGTCCAATCAAGCTGACACTCAATGTCAACTATCACACCTCTTCTCCCAAGCCTACACTAATCTGCCTGTACCAGGACTGGTCTAATCTGGAGACAGAAAACAGAGTGGTTCAAATATAGGAAGTTTAAGAAAAAGAGTAACAGTGATAAACAGGGATTGGAGTAACAAAGAAGCAGCTAAGAAGTAGAGAACTCTAAAACATATAAGAATAACAGATGGAAACCATCATTCTCAGCAAACTGACACAAGAGCAGAAAATCAAACACCGCATGTTCTCACTTATAGGCGGGTGTTGAACAATGAGAATACGTGGACACAGGGAGGGGAGCACTACACACTGGGGTCTGTTGGGGGAAAATAGGGGTGAGACAGTGGAGGGTGGGGAGTTGGGGAGAGATAGCATGGGGAGAAATGCCAGATATAGGTGAAGGGAAGGAAGGCAGCAAATCACACTGCCATGTGTGTACCTATGCAACAATCTTGCATGTTCTTCACATGTACCCTAAAACCTAAAATGCAATAAAAAAAAATAAAATAAAAAGAATGACAGATGTAACGAGTACCTCTAGGGGTCTGATAGAGTATTGAAAAAAGAGCCCACCACACCTTACTCTCATGGCTGAGATTTAAATCAAGGAGAGGAGGGGCTATGACCCACTGGAAGGCATAGAAGTCTGTCTGCTGCACCAGAGGAAGTTCCCCGAAGTCCGTCTGTTCTTTAAATTGCTGGAAAACTGTTCACAGGGTTATCTTGCGTGATATAATCTGCTGGAAAACCACGCAGAGGTGCTAGAGGAAGCTGCTGGTTTTAAGTTCTGTTATTCACTGTGTGCTGCAGGAGTGAGGAACTTACTGGAAAAGACATCCAGGCTGTAGATTCCTGATGCTAAAGAAGCTGTGCAATTTATATGAGTGATGTGCTGGGGAAATTGACCATGCTTCAGAATCCAGGATTGAAGAGGAGTGTACTGCAGGAAGTGGGCATGCAAGAAGCTACCCCACACTGCAGGAGCCTGCACAGCGGAGCACACTAGAACCAGAGAGAAGGAAGATCACTTTCCTCCTCCATTGATTGTCTCTCCAGAACTCTCTATCGGCAAAGCTTACCAATGTCCCACGTGGCAAAAAAGAAATAATTGAAGAGACCAGCTCCATTTCACAGGTCAGATAATGAAGAGGGAGATGGGAGCTGAGAAGCAGTAAAATGATAATTTGCATACTGGCTGAACTAGGTTTCATCTTTGTAGTGCATCATTGCAGAATAACATCCTGTGAATTTACCCAGAGAGCTGGTTGGTGTACATGGCCAAACAGAGAAAGACAGCCTCGCTCCTGGAAAGGGCGCTGTAGGGCTGCCGACTGCCAAAGCAGAGGAGGAAATTTTAGCTGGTTTCTCCCCATGTGCATCCTTGCTCCCTCACTGCTTATGAAGAAATGGATCATCTTATTCATCAAATTCTTGGCCATGGATTTGTCCACATTTGCTAGCAGGTAGGAACACTGCCATAAATAAGGTGAATCAATGCCACACTTTTTTCTATTTCACTGTTCTTCTATGGAGCTCTTGAGAGGAACTCAGCTCTCATTTTTTTCCACAAAACTGTACAAGAACCCTGGTCACTGTGTCAGGTGGCTGTACCATGTAGCTGGTCATTGAGTAGTGAAATTCTGAGGTTCGGAATTAGGCTAGTGGCAGCAAGGAGCTGCAGACCTCCAACTCAGGTCTAGCTACTCGCTCAGCAAGTAGTAATAAAGTAATAATTATTTCTCATCGGCTTTGCTTCCCGTGTCTGCCTCCTTGTAGAATCCACAAGGACAAATATGCAATCCGCAAAACAGTATTCAGGGATTTACATTTTTGTCCCCAGCACCAGCAAACACCTTCAGAATGCCCTCTTAACAATTGTCATCTTGTTATTGCAGCAAAACACTTGAAATGGTAGGCTTTTAAAAAACTTACTGCATTATTAGGTTGATGCAAAAGTAATTGCAGTTTTTGCCACTGAACATCATGGCAGAAACCACAACTGCTTTTGCACTAACCTAATAGCAATCAAAAGCAGACATAGTTAAGGAGCCATTTATACTTTTTAACAGAAATATTTGTATAGAAACTTGACAAACTTTTCACATGTTCACTTAAGGCTTCACAATTTCCATATGAGATGATGATTCTTACTCCTACTTTACACCTAAGGAAACGGGAATGGAAAAGTTAAATACATTTCCCAGAATTTTTAAAGGTCAAAGTAGAAACGTAGGTGTGGGTGTTCCCATTCTTAATCCCATGTTCTCTCAAATAAATAAATATATATATTTGAGGGGCCGGGCGCGGTGGCTCAAACCTGTAATCCCAGCACTTTGCGAGGCCTAGTCGGGTGGATCACGAGGTCAAGAGGTCGGGACCATCCTGGTCAACATGGTGAAACCCTGTCTCTACTAAAAATACAAAAAATTAGCTGGGCATGGTGGCGCATGCCTCTAATCCCAGCTACTTGGGAGGCTGAGGCAGGAGAATTGCCTGAACCCCGGAGGCGGAGGTTGCGGTGAGCCGAGATCGTGCCATTGCACTCTAGCCTGGGTAACAAGAGCAAAACTCCGTCTCAAAACAAAATAAAATAAAATAAAATAAAAATATATATTTGAAAAATTCCTGGCACATAGTAGGTTTTCATAATTTTTGATCATACAAGTTCTTGTAGTCTGCTTGTGTTAGCTGCCTTCTTTGCGCAGGAGGGGATCTGCGAATGCAGCGTATACCCAGCTCCCATTGCTATAATAATGCTAATTATTTAACATCTTGTTCTAAAGGCCAAGATCCCAACTGAGATTATACTCGGGGCTCCTGCCATAATAAGCATGGCTTCTGGTGGGAGAAGAGATACATTTTGATCCCTCTCTACAGTATTGCAAAGTTCTTTTGTCATTTGTAATTTTTGTTTATTGGGAAACAAGATAAATTCACCCCAGCATGTTCATGTTGCTTAAACCTCTACATTTTTTAAAAGTTATTTTCAGGAAATGTAACGCTAAAAACAGTGTCTAGAACAGCAGGGTCAATTCTTACAGCTACATTAAGAGAATTAGTGGAAAATAGAGAACATCTGATGCCTTTAAAGGGTGCTTTTCCAATTATATTTACTGTAGGGGACTAACAGCTTTGGAAAAAAATCAATGTTCACCTACTGTTGTTGCCATCCTGTATTTAAACAGTCCCCTCGTTCATTTACTAGACATGGTCCACACAAACGCACCATTTTATTGGCAATGTAGGACACTGGGATTGGTCTTCTATTAAGAAATAAAAGATGGGACAGGATGTCCTTCTTCCTCTGTCTGCCTGCTTTGAGATGAGCTCTGTGAGTGCTTCCTGAGCTTGCTAATGCAGCAGCCCCAGAAATAAATGTCCTCCTGAACTCTGGCAACACCACTTTTTCCCTTTTGTTCTCTTGCCCTAGGGGAGATGTCAGTTTTCTGCAGTTATCGATCTCTGGCTAACATTTCCTCTCTCTTTTTATTTAGTTTTATTTTTATGTATTTGAGACAGGATCTTACTCTGCCACCCAGGCTGGAGTGCAGTGGCACGATCTTGGCTCACTGCGACCGCCACCTCCTGGGTCCAGGAGATTCTTGTGCCTCAGCCTCCTGAGTAGCTGGGATTACAGGCTTATGCCACCAAGCATGGCTAACTTTTGCATTTTTAGTAGAGATGGGTTTCACCACGTTGGTCAGGCTGATCTCAAACTCCTGACCTCCAGTGATCCTCCCACCTTAGCCTCCCAAAGTGCTGGGATTATAGGCATAAACCATGGCTCCCAGCCCCCTCTCTCATTTCATTCCTTCAGGATTCCTCCTCATTTTTGCTCTTCTAGCTTCCTAACACTAGAGTTACCAATTCCTTCTGTTTAAAATCTTAAAAGGATATTTTGTTCTTGATTGAACCTAATTGATAGCGGAAACAAATCAACATGTTGACTTTTAAATGTGTCAGATGCATTTTTAAATGTGTCAGATGCTTTGAAGGAGATAAACAGAGTAAACTGGGCTCTTTAGATATTATTATCTAAGCCCTCTTTAAAAGTAAAGATATGTGATGTTCTAAAGTATGAGAAAGAGATTATAGTAAGGAGATCTGGAGGCAGTGTGTTTCAGCCAGAGGGAACGTTTTTTCTGGGTGATAATTGGTGGTAGCTTGGATTAGAGAGAGAGAGAGAGAGAGAGCAATAGAGATGAAGAGGATGGATTCTAAACGTATTTTTCAAGTAAAACAAAAAAAAATGCTTATAAAACTAAAGTTGGGGCAGGAGAGGAACAACACAAGATGGTTTGGCAGCCTGAATAATGGCCTCCAGACATAGCCTGGTCCTAACACTTGGAACCTGTGAATGTTACCTCATATGGCAAAAAGAGACTTTGCAGATGTGATTAAATTATGGATCCTGAGATGGGGGGGATTAGTATGGATTATCCAAGTGAGGCCTAAATGCAATCACAAGCGTTGTTATCAGAGGGAAACAGAAGGAGATTTGTCACGGAAGAGAAGAAGGCCACGTGACATAGCAGAGGGAAGCAGAGTCGGAGACAGGAGATGTTATACCACTGGCTTTGAAGATAGAGGACATGGCCACAGGCCAGAAAACACTTGTGTCTATCACAGAGTGGAAGAGGCAAAAAAAACAGACTCTTCCCTGCAGCCTCAGAGGGAGCACCATCCTGCCGACACCTGGTGAAATCCATTTTGGACTTCTGGCTCCTAGAACCATTAGGCAATAAGTTGGTGTTATTTAAAAACACTAAGTTTATGGTGATTTATGCAGTAGCCAAATGAACACAGATGACTTCCAGGGTTTTATTGGGAAGAATAGGGTGAATGTGGTAAAATAAACATTGGGGAATGACAAGATAGGTTTGAAGGGGGGGAAGTGTCATGGAAATATCAAAAGATAAGTTTAAATTCGCTAGTCATGAGGTCTGTGACAAACCAAAACTAAAGTGATTTGTTGGCTGCTGAAGATATTTTACTGGGAGTTTGTAGAATTTGTTGGATGTACTAATGTTTTTCATCACATTTTAGAAACGTCCAACTGCTATTCCTTCAAATATTTATTCTTTCCCATTGTATGACTCCTTTTCTGGAACTCCTGTACTGTACCTGAATGTAGCACGAGCCATTAAACCTCTGTTCATTTTCCCCCCATATTTTAAAATCTTTGTATAAGTTCAGAAACTTCTATTCACCTGTCTTACATTTCACTGACACTTTTATTCTGAAAGCACTTCCAATTTTAATTTCAGGTATTGTATTTTTCCATTCCAGGATATCCATTTGGTTCATTTTTTGGTTTCTACATATTTTATAAAATTTCCTATATCTTTACTTATTATATCCTACTTTTTCTATTAACTTCTTCATATATCTATACTATCAATTTTTAACTTCTTGTTTGTTCATTCTAATATCTCATATATCTATGTGTCTGGTTTACTGACTGCCTTTTCTTTTGAATATGGATCACAACTTCGTATGTTCAGCAATTTTTTATTGTAAATTGGATAATATTTTGTAGAGACTCTGGATTTGGTAAACTTCCTCTGAAAAACTTAATTGTGTGATAGTAGGCAATTAAATTGCTTGTGGACCAAACTGATCCCATGGAGTTTGTTTTCGGTTTTATGAGAGTGGCTCTAATTGAATTTTTTCTCTTAGTTTCAGGGTATAGACTTGAGTCCTAGGAATGAGCCTTACTACTATGATATGTGGCCTTCCTGGGGTGTGAGTGATAAGCCTGAGATTGAAATCTTCTAATCAGGCCCAACTTGAACTCTAAATGCTGTATCCCCAGCACCAGGCAGCTACTGGAAATCTTGCTTAGCTTTTTAACCTTCCAACTTGCTGAATTCATTGGGGTCTCACTTTACATATGTGTAGCCAAATTTTGGGGTAGTTCATCTGCAGATTTGGAGGCTGTCCCCTCTGTGGTTTCATCATTCTGTGCACTTACCTCTTTTCATACCTCTTCACCAGTTTCTAGCCCCCCTGAACTCTGCCCTCAGGCTTCTCCTTTCTCCTCGAACTTGTCTTCTGTGCACTGAACAAATGGAGTGCTGTCACCGGAAAAGCCAGTTTCACACGGACTTCATCCAATATGCTTCCATTCTTTAAAGTGTCACATCCGCTCCAGTTTCTGCCTGATTTTAGTCGATAAAGATGTAAACATAGAAATATATCGTTGTTCAGAGTAGCATGAGAAAGACTTGCCCCCATGATTTAATTACCCCCCACAGGGTCCTTCCCAAAACATATGGGATTTCAAAAGGATATTTGGGTGGGAACACAGCCAAACCATATCATTCTGCCCCTGGCCCTTTCCCAAATCTCACTTCATCACATTTCAAAACCATTCATGCCTTCCCAACAGTCCCCCAAGGTCTTAACTCATTTCCACATTAATTCAAAAGTCCACGGTCTAAAGTGTCATCTGAGACAAGGCAAGTCCCTTCCACATATGAGCCTGTCAACTCAAAAGTAGGTTAGTTACCTCCTAGATACAGTGGGGGTACAGGCATTGGGTAAATACAGCCATTCCAAACGGGAGTAATTGGCTAAAACAAAGGGGCTACAGGTCCCATGCAAGTCCGAAATTCAGCAGGGCAGCGAGACGTTAAAGCTGCAAAATGATCTCCTTTGACTCTATGTCTCATAGCCAGTTCACGCTGACACAAAAGGTGAGTTCCCATGGACTTAGGAAGCTCTACCCCTGAGGTTTTGCAGGGTATAATCTCCCTCCCAGCTGCTTTCAGAAACTGGCATTGAGTGCCTGAAGATTTTCCAGACACACAGTGCAAGCTGTCAGTGGATCTGCCATTCTGGGGTCTGGAGGACAGTGGCCTTCTTCTCACAGCTCCATTAGCAGTGTTTCAGTAGGGACTCTGTGTGGGGGCTCCAACCCCCATTTTCCTACTGTACTGTCCTAGCAGAGGGTCTCCATGAGGACCCCACCCCTACAGCAAACTTCTGCCTGGGCATCCAGGCATTTCCATACATCTGAAATCTAGGTGGAGGATTCCAAACCTCAGTTCCTGGGCTCAACACCATGTGGAAGCTGTGACGGCTTGAGGCTTGCACCCTCTGAAGCTGTGGTCCAAGCTCTACATGGGCCCCTTTCAACCATGGCTGGAATGGCTGGGATGCAGGGCACCAAGTCCCTAGGCTACACACAGCAAGGGGACCCTGGGCCCAGCCCACAGAACCATTTTTTCTTCCTAGGCCTCTGGGCCTGTGGTGGGAGGAGCTGCAGTAAGACCTCTGATATACCCTGGAGACATTTTCCCCATTATCTTGGGCATTAACATTTGGCTCCTCACTACTTATGCAAATTTCTGCTGCAGGCTTAAATTTCTCTGCAGAAGATGATATTTTCTTTTCTATTGCATTGTCAGACTGCAGATTTTCCAAACTTTTATGCACTGTTTCCATTTTAAAACTGAATGCCTTTAACAGTATCCAAGTCACCTCTTGAATGCTTTGCTGCTTAGAAGTTTCTTCCACCAGATACCCTAAATTATCTCAAGTTCAAAGTTCCAGACATCTCTAGGGCAGGGGCAAAATGCCACAAGTCTCTGTGCTAAAACATAACAAGGGTCACCTTTGCTTTGCTCCAGTTTCCAACAACTTCCTCATTTCTATCTGAAACCACCTCAGCCTTGATTTTATTGTCCATATTACTATTAGCATTTTGGTCGAAGCGATTCAAGACATTTCTAGGGAGTTCCAAACTTTCCCACATTTTCCTGTCTTCTCCTGAGCTCTCTAAACTGTTCTATCCTCTGCCTGTTACCCAGTTCCAAAGCTGTGTTCACATTTTCAGGTACGTTTTCAGCAGTGCCCCATTCTACCGATACCAGTTTACTGTCTTAATCTATTTTCACCCTGCTGATAAAGACATAGACAAGATTGGGATTTTTACAAAAGAAAGAGGTTTAATTGGACTTACAGTTCCACATGGCTGGGGAAGCCTCACAATCATGGTGGAAAAAAAAGTCACATCTTACATGGATGGCAGTAGAAAGGAAAGAAAGAGCTTGTGCAGGGGAACTCCTCTTTCTAAAACCATCAAATCTTGTGAGACTTATTCACTATCCAGAGAACAGTCTGGGAAAGACTTGCCCTCATGATTCAATTTCTTCCCACTAGGTCCCTCCCACAACATGTGGGATTTCAAGATGAGGTTTGGGTGGGGACACAGCCAAATCATATCAGTAGGAGAGAGTCCAACATAAACTATTTTGCCATACTGTCCCCAGAATTCCAGCAGTTGAATGAATGAATCTTTATCTTAGGAAAGACTTCTGGAGCAGAAATATCAAAATTGGTATTTATTAATAGGAAGAAACACTCTAGTAAAATGCTTTTCATTATTGGTTTCACATTAAAATCTCCTGATGAAAACTTTAATAATCTATGTGACCCAAAATCAATCATCTTTGGGGTTAGACCAGGCATCAGTTTTTGTTAAAATGCCCTAGGTGATTTAAATACACAGCTAAAGTTGAGAACCGCTGACTTTGAAAGAAAGTGAAGGGAAGAGTAATATATCCACATTTGAGCCCTGAAAACGTTATTTCTGTAATGACTCTCACCCAAATCTTGAGCCTTCTATTCTTACATGGTCATAGGAGAGAGAATTAAATTGCTGACTGTAGCTTCTGTCTCTTCCAGTTTGAAAGAGTCTCTTTCAAGTGAAGTCAAGCCTATTTCAGATACTACGTCTTGACTGCAAGTTGAGTCAATTCCTACTTTTTCCCCCTGCCTTTTTCTGTGTCTATGTGGTAGTGGATGGGGAGACCTAAGTTCTTGGGTAGTATGCATATCATTTGAGGTGTTAGGTTTATGGGTTATGACCGTCCTGTGAATCTTCATTAGTTTCCTTATATGTGTCCATTACCCACATATGCCTTGAAGTTCCTTGTTCATACACGTTATGCCTTGAAGTTCCTTGTTCTTGCAGCTGCTGTTGAGGTCTGGTGTCACAGCTAGAGCCTCTGACCTTGCGGTCCCCAATTCCTTATTCCCCTCAACCAGGACCCAAGCCTCCAACACTTTGCCATTTCCTCATTGTTAATTCCCCATTGTGCATCTGAAACCAAGCTAGGTTTTAAACAAGAATTTATTAAAAGTGAAACTTCAGTAATAATAAATGAGAATATGGCAAGTAACACATAGGTAGTTAGAATGTGGAAGGAAATGACATTAAAGCCTATTTATATTAGAAGTCCAGATTAAAGAGAACAAAACTCAAAGAGGTATCCAGTGGCAGTTATGACTGTTACCTAAATTCTGACTTAACTGTTAATCACTGCCTGTTTTCTTCCAGATCCCTTATCTTATGAGCTACCTGTTCCAGAAATAACTGACTCTGATAATATCTTAGTCTTTTAGGAAGATTCCTTTTCTATAGAATATATCATCTGACTATCATAATTTGACTACTTATTTATAAAAGAAAAAATACAGTATCAAGTGACTCAATTTTTTCAGTTTAAAATAGCAAGCTATAAAATATATAATATAAACAGAAACTTTTAAAAATGATTAAAAGTTAAAGGGATAGACATAAACATTTTAAATAATATAAACATGTTTGAAAGGAAAATACACGTTTTTGTTTGAAATACAATTAAAATGAGAGACATGTGGATAATTTGAATAACATGATTAGTAAGTTTGAAAACATAATGCACATATTTTCAAGAATTAAGAGATTTGTACGTTACACGAACATCTTTCTCCAAACATGAAGCACACTTCCCTTAAACACATGAAGAATTTGAGACTCAGACTAATTCATTTGTCTCAGCATTCACTCCTACTAAATGTCTCCTTCCTGTTTGTGGTACTTTTCTTGGAAGTGAGTTTTTATTAGGCTGAGAGGTAGGAGCTCCCAGTGCAAACTATGCAGCTGGGGCAAATGGAATTTAAACTGTAGTCGACTAAACAACCCAGTTATCCAAGGAACATTATTGTGAGTCTAGGGAATAGGTGAATGGCTGTAAGTGTAGCATAAAAAAGTGGCTGGACACAGTGGCTCATCCTGTAATCCCAGCACTTTGGGAGGATGAGGCAGGCAGATCGCCTGAGGTCGGGAGTTTGAGACCAACCTTGACAAACATGGAGAAACCCTGTCTGTCTCACTTAAAAATACAAAATTAGCAGGGCGTGGTGGCATGTGCCTGTAATCACAGCTGCTCGGCAGGCTGAGGCAGGAGAATAGTTTGAACCTGGAAGGCAGAGGTTGCAGTGAGCTGCAATCATGCTGTTGCACTCTAGCCTGGGAAACAAGAGTGAAACTCCATCTCCAAAAAGAAAAAGAAAAAGAAAAGCAAAAGGCCAGGCACAGTGGCTCATCCCTGTAATCTCAGCACTTTGGGAGGCCGAGGCAGCAGATCACCTGAGGTCAAGAGTTTGAGACGAGGCTGGCCAACATGTTGAAATCCCATCTCTACTAAAAAAAAAGTTACAAAAATTATACAGGTGTTATGGTGAACACCGGTCGTCCTAGCTACTCGGGAGGCTGAGGCTGGAGAACTGCTTGAATCCAAGAGGAAGAGGCTGCAGTGAGCAGAGATTATACCACTGTACTCCAGCCTGGGCAACAGAGTGAGATGCTGTGTCAAAAATAAATAAATAAATAGAAGCAAGAACTGGAGAGGAGCAAGTTTAAATAATTGTAATGAATTGAAATTATCTAAAACCTTGCTATTAATACTAAAACTGTAGTTCCTCAGTTAACATTGCCTAGGTGCATGTTAGAAATGCATCATCTCGGACCATACCTCAGACCTACGAATTTTAAGATTTTCAGATCATTTGCAGGCATAGTAAAGTCAGCTACTGATCTAGGATATAGTTGAAAAACAAAGAAAAGATCTCTACAGTTGTAGCATAATAATTTGATCCTTCATCATTACAAAGCTAACTTAGATAGTAGATGACATCAAGGAGTGAGGAAAAAAACAGGGGAGGGAAATCCCACTTATTTTGAATATAAAAAAGACTCATGCCTGTAATCTCAGCACTTTGGGAGGCCAAGGCAGGCGGATCAAGAGGTCAAGAGATCGAGACCATCCTGTCAACATGGTGAAACCCTTTTTCTACTAAAAATACAAAAAAATTAGCCGGGTATGGTGGTGCATGCTTGTAGTCCCAGCTACGCAGGAGGCTGAGGTGGAAGAATCACTTGAACTGGGAGGCAGAGGTTGCAGTGAGCCAAGTCTGTGTCACTGCACTCCAGCCTGGTGACAGGACGAGACTCCATCACAGAAAAAAAAAAAAAAAATCATTTGGCCTCAGTATGGGATTTAATAGTGGAAAGTAAGAGGCAGTGAATGTGAAGTGTTTACTGGATGATGTAAGTTAGACAGAAATGAATCCATATTAACACTAATTCCAGTTAGGGAATATTTGACCTGAAATGCCTCTCCTGTGATGAGAGTCAATACTTTTCCTTTGGTTAAGCTGGAAGGAAATGAAAAGCATTTCTAATTGAGTTTCCAAGGTCCAGGAATAGCAGTGATAACTCAAAATAAACATTAAATGCTAATTCAAATATTTGATGATAACAGGGATTGAAATTGAAAGCACACTTAGTTAATTAGCCAAGGTCTTAAATCCTGAGTTTTATCACACCTCATAAATGAGACTTGAGTGAATTGTGAGTCTGATATGACAGCTTCTAAAATCTTCCCTTCAAAACAATAGTCAATGTTAAATATCAAAATTAAATTGAGGATTGGAGTTGTTTCTCTCCACATGGCTTTGCATAACCTAACAATTTTCATCTACTGAAATGGCTTTGGTAAAAATATATTTGTGTATAATTATGGTTTCTTGATTTCCATTTGTTCTTTCATAAGAACATTTATTAACCCCTTTTATGCACTGGATAATGAGCTGGGTTCTGGGAATACAGAACTAAATACAGCCAGTTCCTTACCTTTGGG
Source organism: Saimiri boliviensis (assembly GCF_048565385.1). Lineage (NCBI taxonomy): Eukaryota > Metazoa > Chordata > Mammalia > Primates > Cebidae > Saimiri > Saimiri boliviensis. Next base: position 197,356,412 of record NC_133450.1, on the reverse strand, counting down.
GGCTGAGGAGGTGGAAAAGCATCCACATTAATAGGGAAAAAACTCTTAATAGTGCTTTAAATGACAGTTAAGGAAAAAGAGGAGGGACTGGTGGAATATAAGACTAGAATATCAGATAGAAGACAGAGAATATATTTTAAAAATGTTTAATACGTATACCCTTTATTGGTGTATAAAATGATTAACACTGAATATCTCACTGAATCATTTCAGGAACTATGTAAAGTAGACATTAATCCTCTTTTACAAATGAAGAATCTGAACCTGAAGGAAGATTAGAGACTTGTTCAGGATCTTACAGGCCAATGGTGATACCTGAATGAGAAACCAGGTTTTCTAACCTTAGAATCCCACACAATTAGCTCATCAACCCAGGACTACTATAAGTAACAACGTATCCAAGAATAACATTTTAGAATATTTTGGGATCCTCATCCATTAACTGTGAATGTGGTCCTGGTAAAGGATATATCACCCAATTAATTGATTGGCTGATTGATTGGTCGATTTGTGCGTTTTGCTGATTAGATTCCCCTCCTCCCCTTGCTGCTCTTTGTCTATCCCTCTGAAATCTGGCCACTTGTAAAAAGTAAATAAATGAGTAAATAAATCAGTATCTTCCAATCCTCAGCTAAATATTGCTGAGTGTTTGAACTCCACTATGTGAATTTGGAAATATATATGTCACTTTATTTGATGACTATTTATAATACACCCACTATGTGCTAAGTATTATGTGGAGACTCTGTGGAACTTCAAGGTTCTTGTAAACTTAAAGTTTTTTGTAATCTATCTCAAATCAACTAAATCAGAATCCTTGGCAGTTAGATGCTAGCATCCATGGTTGGTAACTAGTTATATCTTAGTGACATAACTGGTAAGAATAATTTATTGGATTTTAGTTAAAATCTGATAAATAGATAGATTTTATAGATTTTAGTTAAAGTCAGAATTTCTAAGGAGGGAAGATATACTGCATGATAATATTCTTTGAAAAAAGCCATAAAATTTTGAGAAAATGTATAATTGTTGAAACTATATCTTGACATATCAAGATAAGGGCAAGGGAGCATCATTTAATAGATAAAAATGCAGGTACTGGAGTTCCATTGCCTGCCAATATTAGCTTTGTGAGCTTGAGCACATTGCTTCATGTCTCTGAGCTTAAATTCCGTCATATTCAAATTGGGGGTAATAATAGTGTTAAAGATTTTAGAGCTGAACATGTTAATATTTGTAAAGCATTTGGAGCAGTGTCCTGTGTATAGTCAGTATGATATAGGAGTGTACTGAATAAAACTTAACTATCACATAGACATGCAAGCTTGCTAGTATGCTTCACGGGAAGACCTGGTTAATTCTGAGTGAGTACTTTGGGAAAGTCTTCTTGGTAGAAGCGGTATTTTAAGTGGCCTGCACACTGTCACTATAAGGGTTTTGACTCATACCCCAATGATTAGTGAGTCAAGAAGGATATTTTTGGATGTAGAGGCAATTTTTCTTATTGCCTCTACTGGATGTTGGGCTAAATGGCCTCCAACATTAATGGAAAAGGCAAGGAATTTTGGCTCGTGATAAAGAAAGACAAGTCCAGGGTTAAACACATGATAGAGATAATCTAACTAGAAATTAGTTACCGTGACAGGAGAAGAGAATGTCTGCCTTTTCCTGCCAATCAAAGCCCATGTCCTCCACCTAGACCCTCTCAGGGTAAGGAAACCTGGCATTCTTACTCCTTCAGCTTTGTGGAAGGAAAGGAGATACTACAAAGATACAAATCTCATGACTCTAGCACTATGACCCAATGTATATCCTTGATCCTAACATTCTTGGAGAACCAGTGGCAACAGAGCACCTAAAAGAGGCTGAGCAGCCTTCAGAAGTCAATTTTCCTTACTTTTGATTCTTTCCTTTAATAATCTCGTAAACTTAAGACTAGTAGTCAGCTGGAGACAATGCTGAACCATTTGGGACAGGAAAATGATCAATGGATTAACAGAAAAAGCCTCCTTCTACCTTTATGTGGTCCCATTACTACATTTTTTAACAAAATGTTGTAGAAAAAAAAAAAAAAAAACTGGTTCTTTCACATGACCAGGAAAAGTTAGGAATGCAGACGTTTTGAAGGGCAAAAGGGAACAGAGTTTTTTGGGTGAAAAGGAAAAAAACCTTTCCGCAAGGCGAGAGGGGTTTCTGTTAACAGGCCCCCATCTCACAGATTGAAACACTGGTCAACACACAGGAACAGGAGAGGCAGGCTCCTCCCCTCTGCCAATGGCTGGAACTTCCTGTGGCTCCACCCTGTTCTCCCAGTGCCCAGGCCAGTGGGAGATTCTCCGGGAACCCTCCCCTTTATCCTCCTCCTGCGTCTGTCAAAATGACGTGTAATCATGTGATTCGAAAAAGTCTGGTCACCTAATTTTTGCTAAGCAATAGGAATGCAGTGATGAGGGCAACATGGTTCCATTTCCCCGGCTGCACTTCTTCATGCCCGGCTTTGCCCCGCTGACCAGCCGGGGCAGCCAGCAGTACCGGGCCCTGACCGTGCCTGAGCTCACTCAGCAGCTGTTTGATGCTAAGAATATGATGGCCGCCTGTGACCCCCGTCATGGCCGCTACCTAACTGTGGCTGCCATTTTTAGAGGTCGCATGTCCATGAGGGAGGTGGATGAGCAAATGTTCAACATTCAAAATAAGAACAGCAGCTACTTTGCTGAATGGCTCCCTCACAACGTGAAAACAGCCGTCTGTGACATCCCACCCCGGGGGCTAAAAATGTCGGCCACCTTCATTGGTAACAACACAGCGATCCAAGAGCTCTTCAAACGCATCTCTGAGCAGTTTACAGCTATGTTCAGGCGCAAGGCCTTCCTGCACTGGTACACGGGCGAGGGGCATGGATGAGATGGAGTTCACCGAGGCCGAGAGCAACCTGAATGACCTGGTGTCAGAATACCAGCAATACCAAGATGCCACAGCTGAGGAGGAGGAGTTTGAGGAGTGTGCGGAGGAGGAGGAGGAGGTAGCCTAGAAGCTTCCTTTTCTAGGTAAAGGGGGAAGCAGTGTGGATTTTTTTAGTGTGTTTTGATAGCCGTTGTCACTACACACTTGAGTCTTTACATCTCCTCCTGCGTTTTAAAGCATTTTCATAGCAAGTAGCTTGACCTAATAAAATGTCTTCATAGCAAAAAAAAACAAAAAAACAAAAACCCAGAACTCCCTGGGTTCTGCTCTCAGGGAGCAACGGAATTAAATTAAGGTTTAAATTATACTCAGGTCAGATCAGTCAGAGGGGACTTAAAAAAAAAAAAAAAAAAGAATACAGACCAGGCACGGTGGCTCACGCCTATAATCCCAGCACTTTGGGAGGCCAAAGCAGGTGGATCCGGAGGTCAGGAGTTCAAGACCAGCCTGGCCAACATAGTAAAACTCCGTCTCTCCTAAAAATACAAAAATTAAGCAGGCATGGTGGCGGGCACCTGTAATCCCCAGCTAGTCTGGAGGCTGAGGCAGGAGAAATGCTTGAACCCAGGAAGCGGAGGTTGCAATGAGCCCAGATCGCGCCATTGCACTCCAGCCTGCGTGACAGAGTGAGACTTCATCTCAAAAAAATAAATAAATAAAAATAAAGAATGCTGTAGGAGACCAAAATTGTCTCATTCTAACAAAAGATGGAAACACAGGGTAAATAATAGGAAATTAGTTTAAACAAAGTTAGCAAGATTATTTATAAAGTGAGAAATTTTAAGGTTTAATGCAAATGTATGATTTAAATGAACAGATACAACATCCTATCACAGAAATGCTTATTAAAAATCGAAGTTTGAAGTCTTATATTTAGAAGATGTGTAATCAGACAGACTAACTGCTCAGAAAGTCTTATTTTTTTCCCTAATTATTGACAAATATAAAAAAATTATCTTAATCAACCTTGAACAAGAAACCAAGTATGCACAATTTCATCTTTCAAAAACCTATTTTCCATCTGGCCAATATCTTCATTTATATTACTCCTGTGGTTACAAGATATATATATATTCTTCCTCTTTCAATTTTTTTGTCTTGTTCATGAGGAAATTTTCCCAGAGCATTTGTATTCCAGTACATATGTCTATAAATATGATTTAACCTACATTTTTATAACTAAAGTATGTCTGTGTAATTAAAATTTCCTAATTTTGATTTTTACAGAGCTTATAGTCTAGCAGGGACCAATTAGAATGGCAGATCATACCCTTAAGCCTTCATCAAAATCCCTTTTGATATTGTTCTCTAAAGCCTATAAAATGGGTCAGTACAGGAATTAATTGAGTGACCCCAAGGGCATACTACATATCAGGATAATTACCCATGCTTCTATTTCCCCTTCTCCTACCTACTCACTAAATACGTTTATAGGAGATGTGGCAGCTCAAGGCAGAGCCCAGATAATATAATACCAGTATTTCAAATGCCCCAAATTTGCCACCAAACCTATATGTTTTAACAATATTAACCCTTCATGTTATTATATAAACCTCTTTTTACCACTGGGAAATTTAACAACTGAAATGAAATCTTGTCTCCCTTTATATAAAGATCCAGATTATGTCTAAAAGGACCTTCTCTCCTGCATTTCCTTCTTATTTTACTGAGTGTCAGTCAAAGGAGAACTCACATAGCGATACTGGTGGAGAAACAGGGTCAGTAGTTCCCATACTCTCTTCCTCTAGAAATAGAGGAGTATTTTGGGTACCTCCACAGTGTCTACTTCCAACTACAAAACTCTCCCACTTCCTTCTGAAGTCCTAGAGAGACCACAAAGACACACAAGAACATGACAACACCAGCCCCACACTTTATTCACAAAATGCCCTGGGCCCACAGGATGTTGGCAGCCCCTAAAATCTAAACATATTCCCATAAATAAAAGCATTTTCCACCAAAGACCTTGTCATAACTGAGGGACAAATTAAGAAGGAAAAATAAGAGTTTAAGACAGCAATTTATTTTGGTTTATGTTAGCTTTTCCAGGATGCCCATCAATTTCCCAAGTCCAATGCCTATGAATTGAAACCTCATATGAGAGAAATCTCTCACTCAGAGATTAACTGTGGTACGCTGCTTCTTATATTCTGAGGGAACAATAAAACAAAAGAGAGGGAAATAACTTTGTGAAACCTGCCCTGCATATGCACGCATAAATTAAGAGAAATTTATTAAAATATCATCAGTTAAAAAAATGCATAAGAGGCTGGGCGTGGTGGCTCACACCTGTAATCCCAGAACTTTGGGAGGCCACCAGCGTATCACTTGAGGTCTGGAGTTTGAGACCTGTCTGGCCAACATGGTAAAAACCCATCTCTATTAAGAATATGAAAATTAGCCAGGCGTGGTGGTGTGTACCTGTAATCCCAGCTGCTCAGGAAGCTGAGGCAGGAGAATCACTTGAACCCAGGAGGTGGAGGTTGCAGTGAGCCGAGATCACACCACTGCTCTCCAGCCTGGGCAACAGAGCAAGACTCCATCTCAAAAAAAAAAAAAAAAAAAAAAAGTGTACGAGGTGGTATTCAACAATTTCTCTTTATAGGCGCTACATTTTCCCCCTTTCTCATTTGTAGTCCATTGGTCTTAATTCACATTTCCCCTTTAGACCACAGTCCTTGGTATCCCATTTTTTTATTGATGTGGTCCCTGACTAGGGCTAGAATTTCCATGCTTCCATGGGTGGAAATTTTACTTGCTACAAAGACTAGTATCGTGCTTATGGCGGTTGTGTTGCATTTCCTATTCTCCCAAATTCTTGCTCCCCTCTCTGAAGTGTTCTAGTCTCAGAAGAACCATATCATGTTCCTTAGCCATTTGCTGACATTTAAGTTACCATGTAACAACAGCTGCAGCTTCAGCCCCCATTCCTGAATTCCTTACACTCTGGATTCTCCCTCCCAGGGAAGCTTTTCTTCCTGGGTCTGCATTTGTCCTTTCTGGGAAACAGACGTAGGAACTGGGTGTGCCATTCCTTTTGCTTTCTAAACCTGTGCCTTAGGGACCAGTGCGAGTGAATGCAAAGGTTTCTCCCTCAAACACTGTTTTCTTTTGAATTCCCTGACCAGAAAACTTTTCTACTCTGCTTGCAGTGGAAATACTCCTTGCTGTCTTTAGCTTATTACCTCTATCCGTGAAATCTGATTAGACTGCCTCTAGAAATTCCTTTCTTTTTCTCTTTAGTGTTTCTCAATGCCCTTTTGAAAAGGCCAGTTGAGATTTTAACACTACAATGTAAAACTGATACATGCAGAGTTTGAATGTCTTCCTTTCTTTTACTCTTTCCCATAGCTCATGTTTTAGCTAGATCAAAACCTTTTGTAAGATTTTCTTACTCCTTACATTTCTCATAGTTTTTAATAAAACGCAAACAACTTTTTTTCTGTTGCCCGCCTTTCTTTTTTTTGGAGACAGAGTCTTGCTCTGTCACTCAGGCTAGAGTGCAGTGGTGTCTCAGTGCAACCTCTGCCTCCTGGGTTCAAAGGAGTCTCCTGACTCAGTCTCCTAAGTAGGTGGGGTTACAGGCATGTGTCATCACTCCTGGATAAATTTTTTTTTACAATTTTAGTCGAGGTGGGGTTTTGCCATGTTGACCTCAAACTCCTCACCTCACCTCAACTGATCCACCCGCCTTGACCTCCCAAAGTACTGGGATTACAAGGGTGAGCCACTTCACTGGGCGTGTCGCCAGGCTTCTTACTTGCTGATTCTAATTATCCCTTTGCCTATCAGCACTTCTGGTGACTAGAGTCACTGTGTTGGATATAGACCATTTACGTTCCTTACTAGCAATTGAATTTTTAATTAATTCACTGAATTTTTCTTCACCTCAGTGCAAGGAGATGCCACAAGTTTTATGTGCTAGTGATTCCCATATCTCCTTATCTTTATTGATAGACTACAGAAAAGATCTGGGCTGGAACTCATACTCTGGGATCTGGGTCCCCTTAAATCCATTATCAAAATTATCAAAATTTAGTAATCAGCCGCTCTCTTAGAACTTGGCTACAGACAGAGAGGAAAAAAGACAAGAAGATTCTGATAAAACGTGTCCATCTGAAAGTCAGAAAATTATATAGGGGTTCTGACAATTGTGAATTCAGTCTTTCATGACCTTGGAAATGAATATACTTTTTTTTTTTTTTTTTTGAGATGGTGTCTTGCTCTGTCACCCAGGCTGGAGTGCCGTGACATGATCTCAGCTCACTGCAGACTCCACCTCCTGAAATCAAGTGATTCTCCTGCCTCAGACTCCTGAGTAGCTGGGACTACAGGTGCCCGCCGTCACACTGGCTAATTTTTGTATTTTTAGTAGAGATGAGCTTTCACCATGTGTGCCAGGCTGGTCTTGAACTCCTGACCTCAGGTGATCTGTCTGCCTTGGCCTCCCAAAATGCTGGGATTGCAGGCGTGAGCCACTGCACCCAGTTGGAAATGAATATGAATACTTGAGCCACGATAAGTACAAGAGTGGAAGAGAATATGTGTTTATGCAAACCCGTCTTTTCCTTTCTGGGCTCACAATTAGAAGACGTTTCTTAGTCTCCTTTTCAGTCTGATCATTGGCATATGAATGAAAGCAATGTGTGCTACATCCAGGCATGACTCATAAAAACCTTCAGTAAGATCTTCCATGCTTGGTTGTCTTCTTCCCCTTGTCTGACAGTCAAAGAGGAATCAGCGGAGGAGTCAAGGCCCTTGAGAACGATGGGACTAAACAATAAAACCATCCTGGGTTCCCAAGAGACTCCCTGAAGCAGAACATTTGTCCTTTCCCTCCAACCCATTGGATTTCACATGATGATTTGCATTAGCAAATAGCCTGTTGTACATAATATGATAAAATAAAGATCAATATAAGAGCTTTTATTCTATGTCAAAGCTAGATTTCTTCAGCATTGGGAGAGATTTTCTGATTCAAAGCCCAAACAGTAGTGTCCTGAAATCAAGGCCACTTCAAGATAAAGCAGGATTTCAGCACTCTTTTTTTTTCCCCAGCTTTCATTTTAGATTCACAGGGCCGATGTTCAGGTTTGTTACAAAGGTATGCTGTGCAATGCTGAGGTCTGGAGTACAGTTGTACCTGTAGTGAGCCAGGGAGTGAGCACAGTAGCCAGTGGGAAGTTTCTCACCCTTTCCTCTCTCTCTGTCTCCCTCCGTTTGTCCCTCCCCCCATCCCTCCTGCCCCTCTCTTGTATTCCCTAGTGTCGATTGTTTCTGTCTTTATGTCCATTCGGGCACTCTTTTTATCATCTTTATTTTCTTATCTATTAAAATAACTACCTACTGAGAGCCCATGAGAGCCCATGACTTTTTTTTTTTTTTTCTCGGAATGATTTGGTTTTATCATTTTTTTTTTTTTTTTTTGACACTGAGTCTTGCTCTGTCGCCAGGCTGGAGTGCAGTGGCGTGATCTTGGCTCACTGCAATCACCACCTCCCGGGTTCCAGCGATTCTCCTGCCTCAGGCTCTGGAGTAGCTGGGACTGCAGGCACACACCACCACAGCCAGCTAATTTTTTTGTATTTTTAGTACAGACGGGGTTTCACCATGTTGGCCAGGATGGTCTCGATCTCCTGACTTCATGATCCAACTCCCTCAGCCTCCCAAAGTGCTGGGATTACAGGCATGGGTCACTGCACCCAGCCTATCATTTATCCCAGCAACAGCATATGATTTCTTTGATTTGAACATTGTTTTTTTTTGCTGTATTAACGTTGCCCATGTAGGAATGATCCAAGAAAGACTAGGGATAGAAAAGTGAATATCACAAAGTGTTGAGAGCTCAAGAGGAAAAAGATGCAAAGAAAAATTTTCAAGCAAATAGCTCTAATTAGCTAATGGTTAAACTTAGAACTTACTTTTCGCTTGTCTCTTGATAGTGTTCAAAGAAGGCACTGTCAACTTGGTGGACAGGTTATAAGGATGCCAAAAAAGGCACTGAATTGGCAAAGGATTCTAAAATATTGCAATAGGAAAAGGAAATTTTTCCTACAGAGGACTTGGTCCAAAGATCCACCTTGAATTCAGACCAAAGATAACCACAGCTGGGCTCCCATGGTTTAGAGTCAGACAAAAACACAACAAAACTTTGTTTTTATTTTTCATACTTTGTGTTTCAAAGTTTTGACCTGTATTTAATATGTATTATTAGCATTTCACCAAATTACATCAAATGTAAGTTATATGTGTTTCAGGATTTCACAGAATAGTAGTCATCTAAGTTTTTAGTGGTTCCCTATTAATAAAATTGGAAGAGAGTAATCTATGAATGGATAACAAGACTATGGGAGGAAAAAAGTACTTTATTTCCTAGGGTGTTGTTATCAAGCTCCAGTATGGAGTCTTAGCTGTAGTGAGGTATAGTGGAATGTGCAGAACTCTGAGGATCCCGTGAACTGAGATGGGCTTATATTTTATCCTTTTAAATAGGTTTATTCTCTTTTCAAAATGTTATCTTAATGGGGATAAAAAGGTAGGTTCAGGAGGTACCTAGTGTCGTGGTCAGGGATAACGTGACTTCCACATTCAGAACCTGCCATGATTCAGCTCAGAGGCTAAGTGCTTTTGTCCGCAACTCTAAAGCTCTACCCTTAGACACTGTGATACAGTCAAGGAGCTCTTAATGCCTTAACAGAACTACTTTTTCCTAGAGATGGAATGAAGAAGAAAACAATAGTTTCCAAGTTATTTTTTTGAATCAATATATCTTTTTTAATAATAGATATATTGTATAGTGGTGGGAATCCTTCATCAAGGGGAATAGCCAGTCTTTTGAAAAGACAGGCAGCTATTAAGAGAGACTTGAATGTTAGCAGGTAAATATTTTGTCTTAACTTTCTGTAATGAAAACAATTGTGGCCTGGTATGGTGATTCACACCTGTAATCCTAGCACTTTGGGAGGCTGAGGTAAGTAGATCATAGGAGGTCAGGAGTTCGAGTCCAGCCTGGCTAAGTTGGTGAAACCTCGTCTCTACTGAAAATTCAGAAGTTAGCTGGGCACAGTGGCATATGCCTATAATCCCAGCTACTTGGGAGGCTGAGGCATGAAAATTGTGTGAACTCAGGAGCAGGAGGTTGCAGTGAGCCCAGATCACACCACTGCACTCCAGCCTGGGTAACACAGCGAGACTCTATCTAAGAAAAGAAAAGAAAAAAGAGAAAAGAAGATAGAGAAAGAGAGACAGAGAGAGAGAAAAAGAAAGAAAATTGTAAATAATGTTTTAATGTCACTTGACATTATCAGGATGGAAATTTGAAGAGGAGCACAGATAAAATGCCACACAAAGAACTGGAAGATCTGGGTTGCTGAATGACTTTTCTTTTCTTTGTTTTTTTCAAAAAAAATATTTTAAACTCCTCATTTATGATCTTTGGTTTCCCAAGTGATCATGCATAGGTCTATAGCCATGCTGTTATGAATTTGATCTCAAAAAATTATAAATCCTTTTTCCAATGGATAGATATACTGGAAATTATTTTTCCACATTCTCAATAATGTTCCTGATTGCTCTAGTGATAACTGCTGGCTATACCACATTGCATTTCACCAACAATCACAGATAGGGAAGGATCCCAATTTGAAAAATATACATAATGTTAGCAAAATATAAGATGAAAGCTTAAATGTCATAGGAATTGATAAATTACATCTGTCGGTTTATTATACAAATCATAACTATTTTGGCACAAGTTTATTTATTAAGACTGAGTTAGGTGATCGTGGGGGTAAAAAAAGGAAGGTAGTCAGCTTTACTGAATCATTTAAAAATTACAGAAATTAAAACAATGATAATAGTAAAGCTTAATATGAAATTAAAATAATAACAGCTAAAGGCTGTTTAGATTGTTATCAACAAAAATGAAATCTGTCAGGTTTTATGAATATATTGGAAACTGAGTAGAATATCTTAAAGAATAAAAAAGTAGTTGAAAAATTAAGTCTCAGAAAATAAGGGAACGAGAGATGCTTTGAACATCCCAAAAGCATGAGATTAATAACTACTCTAGAATGCTGCTAATCTCTGCAACTCATCTCTGAAGGAATAAAATGTAGCAGTTATTTATTGCTGCATAGCTATCACCCCAAAGCATAGAGACGTAAAACAAGTTCTCAATTCACAGTTTCTCTGGGTAAGAAAGCTAGGCATGGCTTAGCTGGGTTCAATTGCTTCTGGACTCTGAAGGTTCCTCAAGGCTCAACTAAGGAATAATCTGTCTCGAAGATCTCTAGCCTGATTGTTGGCAGGATTCAGCTCCCTGTGAGTTGTTGGACTGAGAGCTTCTGTTCTTGCTAGATGTTGGCCAGAAGCTACCCTCAATTCCTTATCTTTTTTATGTGGACCTCTAACATGGCAACTTACTTGGTCAAAGTGCACAAGATGAGAAGGGAGCAGAAAGAGTATCAGTAAGAGAGAAGTTATAATATATATATATATGACACAGTCTTGCTCTGTTGCCCAGGTTGGAGTGCAGTAGTGCAATCAGGGCTCATTGCAGCCTCAAACTCCCTGGCTCAAGCAATCCTCTCACCTAAGCCTTACAAGTGGCTGGGATTACAGACATGTGCCACCATGCCAAGCTAATGTTTTCTTTGCCTTCTCTCCCTTCTCTCCCCTGCCCTCCCATCCCCTCCCCTACCGTCCCCTCCCCTCCCCTGTCCTTTCCTTTCCTTTCCTTTTTGTAAAGACAGGTGTCACTAGGTTGCCCAGCCTGAGAAGTTATAGTTTTTTGTTACCCAATTACCGAAGTCGCATCCCAACACTCCTTACTTTTTGCCCTATTTTATTCATTAGAAACAAGTCACAGCCAGGCGTGGTGGCTCATGCCTGTAATCCCAGCACTTTGGGAGCTTAAGGCAGGCAGGTCACGTGGTCAAGAGAGAGAGACCATTCTGGCCAGCATGGTGAAACCCCATCTCTACTAAAAATAAAAAAATTAGTTGGGCATGGTGGGGTGTGTCTGTAGTTCCAGCTACTTGGGAGGCTGAGGCAGGAGAATCACTTGAACCCAGGAGGCCGAGGTTGCAGTGAGCCAAGACTGTACCACTTCACTCCAGCCTGATGGTGGAGTGAGACTCTGTCAGAAAGAAAGAGAGAGAGAGAGAGATAGAGAGAGAGAGAGAGAGAGAGAGGCGGGGAAAAGAAAGGAAGGAAGGAAAAAGGAAAGAAGGAAGGAGGAAGGAAGGAAGGAAGGAAGGTCAGTGGGTCGGTCGGTCGATCACTAGGTCCAGCCCACATTTAAGGACAGGGGATTAGATAATAGCATGAATACCAGGAGGGAGGATCACTGGAAGCCATGTCAGAGGTAGTATACATGTAGACTCTGTTTTGCTTCAATTGAAAATTTAGACTCCTGGGGAAAAAGAAATAAGAAAACTTAAGCCAGTTGTTTATCCCTTGATAAATGAATTATATGGAGTGAGGAGGGACAGAATAATATATGAAAAAATCCTGAACTTTTAGTAAGAGCTAAAACTTGTTTCTGAAGGCCCACTTCTAGAGAGAAAGAGATTACTATGAGTTAGGTAAAAGATGAAGCCAGCTAAGTCATGCCTGGATTTCTTACCCAGAGTCCACTGCATGCGTTTAGGATGATATATGAGGCTAAAATCACTTTCGAGTCTATTGTTAAAGGACACAGTCCCAAGTGTTATTAAATAGTACTAATTTCTTTCTTTAAACACAAACCTAACGCTTGTGCCTTTATGTGTTTACTGGAGTGGTCATTAGTTCCTTACATTATTCCTTGAGGGTTAAAAACTTCATAGTAGTTAATCCTGACAAAAATGAAAGTAGTAGTTCAAGTTATACCTCTTTCTTACTTCACTGAGTTCAAAATGGAGATAAAGAGTGTGTCAATGGGCAGTTCATCCCATTGTTGGATGACATTTCAAATTCTCTTTAGTGAACTATTCTTGAGTTGACCATTTTGAAGGCCAAGGTACCTAATTAATTAATTCCTTCCCATGTAGTTTAGGTGGATGTTTGTCTGCCTTCAGCAAAGTCAGCATTTTACAGTTGTTCCAATAAAATCACGTAGGTTTTATTTCTTAAACCTTTATTTTAACTTCAGGGGTACATGTGCAGGTTTGTTACATAGGCAAACGTGTTCAGAGTGGTTTGTTGTACAGATTATTTATTTCATCACCCAGGTATTAAGCCTAGCACCCATTAGTTATATTTCCTGATCCTGTCCCTCCTCCCAGCCTCCACCCTCTAGTAGGCCCCAGTGTGCGTTGTTCACCTCTAGAACACAGGTTTTAAATATGGCATAGAAAACATTCTTTTCATTAGATAAGTTTGATCTAAAGCCTAACAAATAGTATTTTGAAATGGATACTAACAATGAATGTTTTTTTACCATATAATTTATCAGATACTGGGGCTCATCGTACAACATAAATTGATTTCAAGTCACAAGGTGTTTTGAGAGTTGATGTGTTTTAAATATGACAGAGATACTATGGGGTAAATAATCAACTGTGATTGATGGTGCTTTATACCAATGTCACTTAGCTCAAGCAAAACAGAAACAAAGAGTTGAATACCTAACTACCAGACATCCAAATTAAAGACCAGACAGTTTATCCTACACCAATGACTTTTACCTGATTAGATCTTGGCTTTTATCTTTGCATTTTATTACTACACATAAAAAGTCTTTCAATTAGTGGAGATGGTTGTATGTGGATTTGTTCCTTTTAATTATTCTGAATGTAGAATCACTGGAGGGTAAAAAAGATTCATAGTAAATTTAAAATCAAGGATTATGTATGTTTTTAACATTAGGCACAGACAAGTGGGACTTATCAGGGATATCAGAAAAAACAATTTTCTTCTTTCCTCTATTGCCTGTTCAAACTCTCTTTGTGAGGTTAATTCTGCTCATATCCCTCACTTAAATCCCATATTGGCTTCATAGCTTTTCTAGTTTCTTATTTGTAAAAAGAACATCAGTTACCTTCATTCTCCAAACAGTTTCAGGTTGATAATGATATATCCAATTCAGAAAATAATCAAAACCGAAGACCTATATTATGAACTAACATCATACGCACACATATAAATAAATTTAGAATGCACGAGAGATAAATGTTCAGAAAAGAAGACTAACGTGATGAGACAACCAGCTGAATACCGCAGATACCTGCTGCTACTGCACATTGAAATTGTTGAAATTGTTGCTGAGTTGAGGCGGCCAGCCAGGATCTACATTTCTGATTTCCCTGCCTGTAGGCAGTGCCATGTGAATGAGTTCTGACTGATGACTTGTGAGCATTTCATCAACTTATATAATCTACTTCTAATACTGAACCATAAAACACACCAAATGATTCTCAACTTTTTCTCTTTCTCCGTCTGCTGGCTACATGTTAACCTTCAGGGCAAATTCAGAGGCATGTCGAATCTAGGTGGTAGATAGTTGGATGTTCATTATAATGTTTTTAAACTTATTTATCTGTTGCTAATAAGAAGTTGCAAAAACGAAATCAGTTAAGAAATAAAACAACCTAACTTTCATTTAAATGGAAAGCATCAGATGGATAAAAAATATAGCATCTTACTACCCCTACCTGGGGTTAATTTGGATGGCTATTTTCAGTGAGAAAGCAGGCATGACCACCTCTTTCTTTATTTCCTTAATTTATATTTTTACTCCTTCTCTCCCATATTGCTAACCATGGTTTTTGATATGTCCAAGTTTCATGTGAAGAGAAAGGAGGGTGATTGAAGGAGATGTAAGAAAACAGTATATCTTTCTTGGCTGGCTATATTCTAAGTTGTTAATAAATTCTCTACGATGGTAGGAGAATAAGAATTATCTTTTATTTTTTTAAATGTTGTGTGGGTTCTTTAGAGAGCCCATAAATATCTAGGACTTCTTGTATATAGTTTCCTTTTAGATGAAGTCTTATTTCCCCACGAGATAGATATTTAAAGCTGCTTCTAAGACAAATTTATGGCAGTGTTCTCACTAACAGTCTACATCCGATTCGCTGAAACCTGCTCTTTACACCATAATGTCAGCAGGAGTAAACCCTACCTCCTAACTAAATTTCCCCACTATGATGCCATAGGTTAATTTTAATAGCCTTTTGTTTTTTATATTTCTCAAGTGGGCATCACATATAAGCCTACTATGTCCTCCAAATTCTTGGAGTAATACATAAATCTCACTCAGTGTTTATTTAAAGTTGCCATTAGTAAGCTTCAGTTGAAGTGTGAACCTGTTGCCCCTTCTTCATGGGAATAGAGACTCATAGCATGCAGTGGAAAATTATCTGCATTGAAATCCTTTCTATAAATACAATTTACCTTTGCTTCTCTAATTCTTTTCTATTTTTAATACTCTAGCATATGTGGAAAATAGATATACTCTTCCTTCCTCCCTTCTTTCTCTCCTTCCTCCCTTTTTATCTCCCTCTCTCTCTTCCTCCCCCTCTCCTTTCTTTTTTTGGAGACAGAGTCTTTCTCTTTCACCTATGGTAGAGTCCAGTGGTGTAATCATCGCTCACTGCAGCCTCAAACTCAGGCATAAGCAATCCTTCTGCCTCAGCCTTCTGAGTAGCTGGGACTACAGGTGTGCACCACCACACCTGGTTAATTTATTTTATTTTTTGTAGAGACAGAGTTTCACTGTGTTGCCCCAGCTAGTCTTGAATCCTTGGCCTCAAGTGAGCCTTCTGCCTTGGCCTTCCTAAAATGCTGGGATTACAGGCATGAGGCACCATACCTGGCCCCCATACTTTCTTATAATTGGGGTTACACATCCTCTTCTTGGAGTGGGAACCAAAGCTAAGCACTTTAAAGAAAAATGGGCAAGTTCTACTAAAATTTCTAAAATTACAACAAAACAAAACACTAAACAGCACTATGGTACAGTTTTAGACAGTATCTAAACCCAAGGAAAATAAGACTCAAACTGGGGAAGGAAAGAAATACAACATTAAGTAAAGATTAATTCATAGTCACCAATTAGAAACCGCATGATAAATATCTATAAGTGAAGTATGCTAGAAAAAAAAACCAATTAAAATATGGCAGAACACCCTAAAGTTAAAAATAAAATTCTAAATTAAGAATCAAATACAAGTGAAAATACAAATAGAAGACTTATAAGACAATAGGACAATATTTTAAAAATGCAGATATATTTGAAAAAGAACCAATGGAAAATTTAGAAAGGTAAAAATTTAGTGAAATGAGATGAAATTAGAGGAATGAAATCAATCTTACTCTAATGAGGAAAAAAATTAAACTTACATTTGCTTCAGTAGAACAGAGACTGATACAAAAATTTAGTACTAAAACATAGATCTCAATAAATCACCTGCAATGCAGCATAGAGAATAAAAATTAGAGAATATATAGCAAATAAAGATAACTCACATAACTGAAAGAAGATATTTACAATACATGTGACCAGTAAACTCTATCTCTGCCTCTCCCCCAACCCATCTCACTCTTTCTACACTTTCTTATAAAGCAGTAAGAAATATGGAATAAAACACTATGTTTTTTAAAAAGAGAAAAGCAATACCAAATATAAATAAGAATGTAGAGAAAGGGGAATTTTCATCATATTGGTGAGAATATTAATTGAAACCCTCTTTCTGGAAGACAGAGCTGAAGATGGACATAATCTACGATTCCTCAGTTCCTCCTTTTAGAATAGAAGCCAAGCTCTTTGAAGCCTTGCTTATTACAGCTAAAAACAGGCCTCAGCTAAATTATTCTGTGACGGAAGAGAATTAATGAATTATTATAGACTCACAGAATGGAGTCCCACCTAACAGTTAAAATGAGCGAAAGAAGTAGACATTAATGAACAATGATACATTTCCAAAACATTAAAAAATAGTGAAGAGAAAAAAAGGCAATTTGTTTTATTATCTTCAGTGTGTGGTATTTATCCTGGAGCATCTCTGCTTCTCCATTTTTATTTATATTTGTTCTATCTCTCTCTCTCTCTCCTTTGAAGAATCCGTCTTTGGATTCAGTTGTTTGAAAAGTATTTTTTCCTGGATTTAACAATGTGCACAGATATCTTCAGGTTCTCTGTGCGGAGTTCCTGAAGATATTTGGGTCTCTGCAAATCCCCGGACTGGTGTGTGTCCAGTGAGCTTTCTGTGCTATCACAACCTTTTCTCTGAATTGGCTCTGACAAGTTATTGCTACTTCTTTAACAGTGGTATTAGTTCTCCTGCCCTAATTTCAGAGATATCCTCTGCTTTTCTGCCTCTGTGTCCTATGGGACATATTTGTTTTTATTAGCAAGCCTCTTTTGATATTTCTTCAGTTCCTTAATGTGTTTGAGCTGTAACTAGCTCTTGAACTCTTTTTCCTATAATGTTCTTAAATGCCTTTGGGAATCATTTTATGAATCCTGTGATCCCAAGGTTGAAAACAGAATAAACAAGAAACATCAGTCCTGTTGACTGAATAATTTTGACTGTTCCTAATAATTCCCGCATTGGGTTTTCCTTATTTTTAAGAGAGGTAAAGTTGAGTCATCTTTCTTGGACACGTGTTCAGCCTGTTTTCTGTAAGCTAAATTAGTCTGCACTCAGACCAAAAGAAATGGGGGTTATTTTATGTTCGGAACCATTCAGCAGACATGCTTGGGAAAAACACACAATGAACTATTTCTGAAGACCTTCTGTTTATGTTGTTAAATAAAAGCTTATTCAGACTTTTGCATTTAAGAGTCTATGTACCTAGGCCAGACGCAATGGCTCACACCTGTAATCCCAGCACTTTGGGAGACCAAGGCGGGCAGATCACGAGGTCAAGAGATCGATACCATCCTGGCCAATGTGGTGAAACCCTGTCTCTACTAATAATACAAAAGTTAGCAGGGCGTGGTGACACATGCCTATAGTCCCAGCTACTTGGGAGGTCGAGGCAGGAGAATCACTTGAATCCGGGAGGTGTAGGTTTCAGTGAGTCAAGATAGTGTCACTGCACTCCAGCCTAGTGACAGAGCGAGGCTCTGTCTCAAAACAAAAACAAACAAACAAACAAACAAACCCAAAAGAGAATCCATGTAGCAAAGAGTAGAAGCATCATGATTTCTAAGAACTGATTTCACAGTTTAAGAAATTTCCTTTAGATTGCTCAGATTTGAGCTTAATATGTCCTTAAGCCTTTAAGATCAGTTAAACAAGGTGAAGGAAGGCATTACAAACCATCTGGTGAACTTAATGAAACCAGCCAATCTGACTTTAAAAAATCTTTTCACTCTTCTCTTTAGTTTGAATGTCTTTTTCTCTTTATTTTTGAATAATGTCTTTTTCCAAATAAAATGTCTTCATGCTTGGAAAAAACAAAAACTTCCACCAGATACCCAAATATTTGCTCTGCAAAATTGCTAAACATACAGAATTTTGGGAAGGTCTAGACAACTGTTACTTAATTTGATCTGGGTATCTGCCACTATGCCCAAATCAGTCTATCTCCTTGCAGTAAATTTTCATGATTTTTTTTTTTTGTGTGTTTCTCTGTTTTCATTTGCATTTTCAGTGAATCTCTTCAATAGATGACTGATAGTGTCAACATCAATATATATTTTTGAAACAACATTACAACACCACAATTTGTGCTGTTTTTCTAGGATGCATAAGAAAATTACTGCCATTCACATCCATTGGCCGTACTGAATAAATTGTGAGAGTGGATTGTCTCTGAATCTTTAGAGACAACAAGTTTCCAGTGACCTTAAAATTAAGACAACTTTGAGGAATGGTAACAATTATTTTAATAAAAATAAATTCTCCTTTGCTAATAATTATAACGGAGCAGTTGGGATCATAATAAAGTATTAAAATATATTATTTTTATTTGCATATATTTTTATTTGTTTCCTAAGTAAGTTATTATGTTTTAGATGAGAATGTTTATAAACATGCCAATATGAGGAATAACAGCATTTAGAGCTTGCTAGTTGTGGAAGAAGCTCTCAATCTACAGCTTCAATGTTTTATTTCATCCTTCATAGTTAGCAATGTCATCTCTATCCATTTGCTTCTTAGTTTAGAAACCATTATTGAGTTCTCACAAACATCTGTATTAAATCCATCTTCTAGAATGACATACAAAACACTTTGTATCAATCAGCTTAAGTGGCGTTATATAACATAAACAAATGGCTTCCAAACAACAATGACTTATAGTAACAAAGACATATTTCTTGCTATGATACATGGAATTAACCAGTTGACAGAAGATCTACTCCAAATGATTTTTGTTCTGGGAACCAGACTGAAGGAAAAAACCCAATCTGGGCATGCCACAAAGACAAAAAAAATCCATCAAGGACTGTATACTGGTTCTTAAAGCTACGGTGGCAGTGGCAATCATAACTTTTGTTCCCATTTCGTTGGTTGAAGGCAGTGACAGAGACAAGGAAATATCAGTGGAGTATGAAATATTATCCTCCTCCACCACACTCTTTGTGAGCTGATGTTTTTGTCAATGTCTCAGTTAAAAGGGCTCCCTATTAGCTTTCATAACTTGCTGTTTCATAATGTAGCATGTTTGCACCAGGGTCTGAAATTTTCAATCTGCCAGAATCTCGTATTTGTTTTCTCTCTTGACCACTTCCTCCTCATTCTTTTTTTTTTTTTTTTTTTTTTTTTTTTGAGACGGAGTTTCGCTCTTGTTACCCAGGCTGGAGTGCAATGGTGCGATCTCGGCTCGCCACAACCTCCGCCTCCTGGGTTCAGGCAATTCTCCTGCCTCAGCCTCCTAAGTAGCTGGGATTACAGGCGTGCGCCACCATGCCCAGCTAATTTTTTGTATTTTTAGTAGAGACGGGGTTTCACCATGTTGACCAGGATGGTCTCGATCTCTTGACCTCATGATCCACCTACCTCGGCCTCCCAAAGTGCTGGAATTACAGGCTTGAGCCACCGCGCCCAGCCTCATTCTTTATGAAGTATAAAATCTATAGAGGTCCTTTTAACACCGAAATTCTATGTGGAATATATACAGTTAAATTTGTTGAAAGACTTCTAGTAAACCTGTAACCCTCTTTCGTTACCTTCACTATAGCCACAGCTGTATATTTCAATGAATGTCTGCTGCTCTGGCAGTCTCTTCTATAGCCTCTAAAGTGGAAGGCTCCTAATTGGGGGCCAATGCCATGTTTGCTTTATTATAAGGAAGTCTCGTCCCATTAAACAGAAGACAGAGAGGTATCTGATTTTGCTTACATTCAAAGGAAGATTTTATTTCTTGATGTTGCTCTGAGTTATGAAACCCACCACTACACCTCTTCTGGCAGAAGACGTCCTTACAGGTTGAGTGGGTTGAGTATCAAAGGTTCACAGTCTTTATGGTTGAGCAGTCTTGTTATTCCATGGAAGTAGTTTGGTGGTCTCCAGGTCATCCTTCATTTCATAGCAGAGACTGTTGTGAATGCAATAGTTAAAGTTTTGCTGTAACAGAAACATATAGAGGCAGGGAATTGAAGTTAATAGATGGAAATGTTAACGTTATAAGATTAGCAGCACACTCCTGTCTTTCTGAGTGTTCTTCAGGCTCTGTATTTTTGGGGGTTTTAGTTAGCTCTAGAGTTTCCTAAACCTGAGCCTATTTGAAAGGTTATGAGATTCTCATAATATTCTATATTTTAAGGACAGATGAGAACTAGCAGAACTGCCAGATGCCAGTAAAAACGAGTACATTTGTTGAATGCATGATAAATGCGTTTAAGTCTGCAACTTGGGAGCTAAAAGGAACTCTAGACATGATCCAGTCTAGAGAATCCAAAACAGAGCTGCACACCAGACTCACCCTGGAGGATTTTTGAAAAACAGATGCTAAAGTCAAAACTGCAGAGATGCTGACTTTTTAAATCTGGAGTGAAGCCCAGAAGACTTAGTCATTGAATCCAAGCCTCTGTCTAATCTATCAATCTCTTCTGTTGTCTTCCCACAGTACTCAATTCAGGAAGCTAGAGCAAGAATGTACATTAAAAAAATGCGATTGAAAACAAAAAACAATGTGATTGAATTACCTCTAATATAAATTAAGAACTCATTGTTTTTACTGAAAGTATATCCCATGATTTTTCTCGTAAGCTAGACAACTCGAATATTCTTTCGTCATGTAACTTTGAAGCTTCTTTAGTTTTGATGGATATGTCTGACACCTATCTGCTGGTTCCTGTGTTCCAAAATCACAGAGTAATCTGAATACCACCTTATATACACAGACACACATAGACACATGTGCACACACACACACAGAGTCTCTAAAAGAACCTTCTTTTTGACCTACTCTGCTGAAAAAGAATGCTCGTGAACATCTTGTGGTATTCTCAACTCCCTATTCCAATAAAAATTTTCAATCTTCTAATTCAACGTAACAATTTTGAGCACATTCTCTTCCAGATAGTCTATTAGGTAATGGATTATGTGACCTTAATTACACTGACATAAAGCATGCAAGATCACAGAAAAAGTTTGAGCTATTTATAATCCTAGCAACCTCTGTGCCCCTCACTCTCAGCTTAATTTAGTGCCCCTAACATATGGAGGATACAGTTTTAATACCTTCATGCATTGTATTTCCAGTGCCTTTATCTCTTTGAAAGGTGTGTTGAACGAATATCTCTTTCTACTCTGCCTTCTGGGTTATGCTTTTCTTTTCTTAGGTATATTTTTCTTGCTCTATTTTTCCTCCTCCATTCTGCTCATGAAATCTAAAATGTTTCATCCTGTTCAGAGTTTTTGCTTTTTGAAAATAGTTATGTTTAATTCTTACATCATTCCTTATTGGAAGAGAATACCACCATCTCTTTTTTAAAAAAAAATCTGAATTAAATTTAAAGTTTCTGTCACACAGATACGAGTAAGTTGTGTTTCAGATCACACTGACTACCTCAAAGCAGTCTGGTTAATTTTCAGGTGTCATTCTGACTGGTTCCAGGACAAATTTGGTTTTGTTCCATTCTCTTGTCTTTGTTGGTATCTTGCTACCACTGTTTGCTAAGGAGCATCATAGTATCACTGTCATCACATGACATATGAGTTTGGTGAATGCCGATCATATTATTATCACATCAACTGAATCGTGTGTATAATTGGAATCATTCATGTTGAATTCATTTGCTTTTTATAATGTCATCAGAAAAGATTGTTATAATTTACCATTGAAATAAAAATTATATGCACAATGTCCTGAACACAGAACAGCATGATACATGATAATATTCTAATTATTTAAGAAGTTAAAATAATTCTTTCACTGATTATCAGATAAATATTCTAAGTTGAAAGAAATCAGGACATAATTTCATCAGCACAAAATTTTTTTTTCTTGGTTAATAATTTTGTGCTTCACACTCACTGCTGTTAGAAAAGACATTGTGCCCAGCAAAAGACTGCATTCCCCAGCTTTACTTACAGATCAGTATGACCACATAATTTACTTCTATACATTAAGATACATGTAATTAGAAGTCACTTGGTTGGGCTTATTTAAAAAGAAAAAGGTGAAAAAAGGAAGAAAAAAATCAGATTAACTGACATATGATATCTTCATTCTTCCTGACTGGAATGAGGACATTACTTATGACCATGTACATTTGAATGCATAAGGAGGACAGGGAGAAATAAGGAAGCAACCTGAGTATTTTGTACTTTGTGGGGCTGAGATACTTATAGATTTAAATTTTAGATACATATAGACTTAAATATCTTAACATGAAATATAGGAAGCCTTGAATAGTTCCCTAATGAAATTGCTTGCAGATAACCCAGTAAGAAAGGTTTTCCAGGACGTCATGCTCTGTCTTTTTTATTTGTATAAGCTGTATTAATTGGTTTGTAATAAAATATCTGAGAACAGGTAACTTATAAACAACAGAAAATTACTTCTTATAGTTCTGGAAGCTGGGAAGTCCAAGATCAAGGTACTCGCAGGTCTGGTGTCTGGTGGGGACTGTTCTCAGCTTCCAAGATAGTGCCCATTGCTGCATCTTTCAGAGGAGGAACACTCTTTCCTCCATAGGGCAGAAGGGACAGAATGAAGTAACTCAGTTCCTCAAGCTGTTTTATAAGGTGCCAATCCCATCCATGAAGGCTCCACCCTCAGGACTTAACCACCTAAAGTCCCTACCTCTTAACACTACCACATTGGCAATTAAGTTTTTTATTTTATTTATTTTCTTTTATTTATTTATTTATTTTTGAGACAGAGTTTCGCTCTTGTTACCCAGGCTGGAGTGCAATGGCGCGATCTCGGCTCACCGCAACCTCTGCCTCCTGGATTCAGGCAATTCTCCTGCCTCAGCCTCCTGAGTAGCTGGGATTACAGGCGTGTGCCACCAGACCCAGCTAATTTTTTGTATTTTTAGTAGAGACAGGGTTTCACCATGTTGACCAGTATGGTCTTGATTTCTTGACCTCATGATCCACCCGCCTCGGCCTCCCAAAGTGCTGGGATTACAGGCGTGAGCCACCGCGCCCGGCATGGCAATTAAGTTTTAGCACATGAAGTTTGGGGAACATGCAAGCTGTAATATGAATTTTGGGGGACATTCAGACCAATACAATACATAACCATTGTTTTAGAGTATGTATGGGAATAAATTGAAAATAAACTAAATCATCTAAATTCCCACCATTTCAATTACCAATTGAAATTTCCTAATGTCAATATTAAATATAAACATTAGATTGAAACTTTTATAAAAACAAGTCAAAATGTACATGCTGAAATTAGAGTGAATGATATAACGGTGTTCATTGTCCTGTTGTACATTTATGTATTCTTTCCATTTTCCATAGATTTGAAAATCTTTAAATTTGAGAATATATATACACACATATATGTATATGTGTGCATGTATTGCTACATTTTCCAGAACACTCGATTGACAAATATCATGCTGGGAGAAACTGACACTTCTTTCAAGGTTTTGTTTGGAAAACTCAGGGCTCTCACACTTGAAAAACAAGCATTTAAGTCTCCATTACACGGAGCCTAGTCCCACAACTATCTTCACACAGACTTAAAAAAATTATTTTATTTATTCTTTTCCCTCTGTTGTAGAAATACATACATCCACCACTCAGTTTTAAAACTGAAATGAAAATTCTAACAATCTAGAGGTCCGTTATGTTATAGGACTGGTTAAAATCCTTTCAATTTCAATGAAGAAAGACAATCTGCTGTACTGAAACAGACACCAGAAAATTTCTGCTCTCGAGTATATTCACAATTGACAAGTGAAATGGCTTTCAACAGGTTGTTTAGAAATCCATAGTAAAGCATTAATGAGCTAGTCATCATAACTGATTGTAAGTCAGTTCTGGCAAAGGATGTAATTAAAGTCTCGAATGTTTCAGTTTTCACAAATAGAAATTTGTCCTCCCTTGGTGACTTTTATCCATGCTCAGAGTTCTGTGCAATTATTAGCTCATTAGCCCTAGTGGATTTTTTAAAATTTAATTGTAAATTAGTAGACCCTACAGAGTTAAATGTAAGACAAACAATATTAATGGCCCATTTCTTGAATATATATATATACCAATGGCTCAACCTTTATTATTATCTCAACATATACATTAATACCAGTGGTGTCTTCAGCTCTCCTCTAAAGCACAATTCCATGCTTCTCACATATTAGTACTGCACAGAATTTGTCTTAACCTGAAAACTAGTTTTTGGTATTTTTTCTTTACATACCCATTCCAAAGTTCAGTTTCTATAGAATTTCTTATATGTTCAATCTACTACTTTGGTCTGTTTTAAATATATTAATATAGCAAAACCTCCCTTCCATATTATGAAAAGTAAGTAGAAGATTTTTTTTTTTGATCAGTTAAGTTGATTACTGAGATACCATTGTAATTATTTACCAGGGATCTTACATTATCATTGCTTCATTCATCATGGGAAGGAAACCATGGTCATTTTCAGTGTTATAAGTGAAGTGAGCCTTCATGCCCTTAAGATCGACAAAAGATGAAAACTATATAGTTGACAGCTGAAGTTTATTCTACCCAGCTCCCGTTTATCCTCCAACTCTAACTCACCGTGAGACTCACCCCTCACCTCAACTTGTCCCGGTGCTAGTATTCTACTCGGTGTTGTAACCTGCATGTGACTCAAGCCTGATCAGTGTATTGCTTTCACCTGGTTACAGTGATGGGTCCACATAGTAGTTTCCTGATACTGTTTTAACAAAGTACCATAACCGGGTGGCTTAGGTAACAAAAATTTACAGTTTCACAATCTTACAGTTCCAAGATCAGGGTGTCAGCAGGGTTGGTTTTTTGGGGGGGCTGTGTAAGAGACCCTGCCACTTGTTTCTCTCCTAGTTGGTGGTGGTTTATTGGCAAGGTATGGGAAATGGAAAATTATCTTCGGATAGCTCACAGGGCCCTCAAGAGTGAATTTGTATATCCATTGTGAATTATAGGTTAAGTCACACAAATATAAACAAACTCTCAAAATTTGATAATGGGTTTTTTTATGTAGACTTGCTTCTTGGAAAATATGGAAGAATGAGAGGGGAGACAGGGAATGATGGTGGGAGATACTTACATATCTACAATGTTTTATTCACAAACTTGTTTACACATCAGAATCACTTGGAAAAAAAATTTAAAGAAATTAGGATTCTTGGGCTCCTTCTGTACAAGTTCTGACTCTGTAGATCTAGGCAGAAATCCTGAGAACTGTATTTTGTTTTTATTTTTTGAGACGGAGTCTTGCTCTGTCACCAGGCTGAAGTGCAGTGGTGTAATCTTGGCTCACTGCAACCTCTGCCTCTTAGGTTCAAATGATTTTCCTGCCTCAGCCTCCCAAGTAGCTGGGACTACAGATGTGCACTACCACACCCGGCTAATTTTTGTATTTTTAGTGGAGATCGGGTTTCACCATGTTGGCCAAGATGATCTTGATCTCTTGACCTCATGATCTGCATATCTCGACCTCCCTAAGTGGAGAACTGTATTTTTAAAAAGCTCCCCAAGAGAATCTACTGCATAGCCAAATCAGGGAAACATAAATCTAAAGAATTTATATAAAAGAATTTAAGGAACTTTGTTACCAAAAACTATAAATTTTTTTTTTTATGATAAAGTTGAAAACTTGGGCACTTTCAAAATCAGATTTCTGTATTTTCGGGTGAGAAAGTTCTTAATTTCTTGAGTGGAAAGGGAAGTTTAGAATTTAATTTTCAAAATAGAAAGGCCTAATTTCATATATTTTGATCTTTCTGAAAATTAACACTAGAAATCTTTTTTTTTACATACTTGCATTTATAGAAATCTATGGGCATGTTTAGTTTAAATGAAATTACTTGTTCATTTAATTTAATAGAAAGTGTGCTGAACTAATTAGCATTAATTACCTGTATAATTAAGATTTAGATTGACAACGGTAATTGATTCTCCTTCTCAAATATGTATATTCCCAAAGTATTCATTAACTAGTTTCAACAAAATACTTCCTAATAGATTTCCAGAATAGATATGGCATTTCTTCTGCTTTTCATATCTGTCTATTCTTCCTTTAAGAAATGATTGCTTCTTTGTGTTTCACACAGAAATATATATGTGTATTCCCAAAGTATTCATTAACTAGTTTCAACAAAATACTTCCTAATAGATTTCCAGAATAGATATGGTATTTCTTCTGCTTTTCATATCTGTCTTTTCTTCCTTTAAGAAATTATTACTTCTTTGTGTTTCATGTATTCACAGCTTCTTGAGAGGGCTGAAAATCTCAAATAAGTTCAGGTACGGGCCGGGCGCGGTGGCTCAAGCCTGTAATCCCAGCACTTTGGGAGGCCGAGGCGGGTGGATCACGAGGTCGAGAGATCGAGACCATCCTGGTCAACATGGTGAAACCCCGTCTCTACTAAAAGTGCAAAAAATTAGCTGGGCATGGTGGCACGTGCCTGTAATCCCAGCTACTCAGGAGGCTGAGGCAGGAGAATTGCCTGAGCCCAGGAGGCGGAGGTTGCGGTGAGCCGAGATCGCGCCATTGCACTCCAGCCTGGGTAACAAGGGCGAAACTCCGTCTCAAAAAAAAAAAAAAAAAAAAAAAAAAAAAATAAGTTCAGGTACTTAGTAAAAGGGCATGGGCTGTTCCCTTCAAATCAGTTTGTCCTTATTTCTGTTTTTGATTGGCTGTGCTTTTTTTAATAGAAAAAAATATGTGGCAGAAATAAGCAACATAAATACAAATTTTAATAAGCAAAATTGTAAATATAAATTGGCCTCTTGATATAATTTTACTTAGATATGCTCCTTATTAAGGGATTTTCTGACATGATGTACTTTTTAGGTGAGAAGGAGTTCTTATGAAGAAGAGGTTTTGATCTGCAGAATGTTAAATCACGAAAACTATGAAGTTCCAAAGATTTTTTTTTACTTCTCTGTGACAGAAATTTACATTTACTATGGAAAATAGAAAGGGAAAATATAATCATGTGGGTTCAATCGAACTACAATGAAACCTACAGAAAACTAGTAGAGATTATTAATCTGAAATTTCTATTTATTTGTTTAATCATTCATTCAACAAATATTTATTTAGTGTCTACTCTCCCAAGCACTATTCTAAACACCAAGTATATATTAGTAAACAAAATAGACCAAGATCCCTGTCCGACTGGAGACTTCCATTTTATAGTTTTTTATTCTGTTTTTTACTAGAAAAATTTCTGTGATATTACCAAGAGTAACTGAGAATTCCTTATTTTTGCTTGTTTGAACAGAATATCAAAGCAGAAACACACTGGAAACATGAAGCAAACTGCAAATTATAATACACATACTTCAGCTTCACCTCCTTTTTGTTATGATTCGCAGGGATACCCACAATACACCAATGAAATACACATGCACTTATAGAAATCACCCTGTATCTTGAGACTACAGAGTATGTTCTGTGCCATTGATATAATTTATGAAACCATCTAGTCTGAACTGCCTGAGAGAAATTTTTATTTTTGGCTACGTTTCCGATATTTAAAAGTTTCAAGAGAATGTACTTTAAAAAGATATGAGTTTTTGACTAGTACTAAACTGAGATAAACTATATCTAAGAATCCTTGAGAAATTATAACCGTTAGCCATTTCATAAGAAATTTAATGTATCTAAAAGCATCTTTTTAATGAGTCTAATCTAAATTCTTGGATTTCTCCAAAAAGAATGATTCAAGTTCAATATCTTTTCCCTAATCTTGTTTTGTCGATGGCAGCTTCTTTTGCATCTGAGAATCCCTTATTTGTTTCCTTTGATTCTTGGATGTAGAATGTTTTATTACATCTCATTAATTGCATTAGGGGCCTCAAGGGAGTGAACAGTCTTAGATTTGGAGATATAGAAGCTAAGTGTGGTCTGGAATTTGTCTGTTCTAATAATTAGGCATGTTGTAGGATACTCTAACACCAGTGTAAAAAAGAGAAACAGATAAATAAAATTCACAGCGTAAGTCCCTCTGAAACAAAGAATGAATAATAGCTACGCATTTTGACCACTGTGGAAACAATAGAACAAGCCATTTTTTTCGTTCTCTTTATTTTTCTCTCCTATTTCTTCTTTTTGTTATCACTTGCTCCTCATCTGTATTCTTTTTCACCTTTGTCTTCTTGTTCCTCTGAATTAAGATAGAAGGAGGGTATTCTTTGAGTTACATTTTGGGTCACTTTGGAATTCTCATAAGTGGGAAATTTGGCGTTCTCTTGTCTTTCCAAGCTGCAATGTTGTATCTAGATCATGCTGCCAGTGGGAACCAGTTAAGAACGTCTGTGCTAAGACCCAGGCCACGGGAGCACGGTTATCGGACCGTGTCCATGCTTTAGTCAAACATGGAACTGTACAAACAATGGTGGTCTGGGCAGCTAAGCCAGGTGGAAGCTGAGGGTGAGAGTTCTGATGTGGAGTGATGGTTTATTTTCATAGTTTAAAGTACTCTCACTGTGGCTGATTTCAAGAAAACATGATATAACTGAACTTAGAGTTAGGAAGAGTGCCATTTAACACTCTTGTTTTCTGAATCAGCTTATCTTTTCTAAAGCCAAAAATGAAATATTTTAGGAATTGATGTAAAGATATGTTACTCTATGAAAGAAATAGAAAATTATAATATAAAAAATGCATAAGGAATTTTATTAAGAGTGGTTTAACTAAAATTGGAGGAACTATAATAAGCTACTAGAAGAGTGGGGAACTTTTCTGGGGCTGTTATTCCTGGTGTCCAGGATTGGGCACAATTAGAGCCTTCTATCATCTGGTGTTTTCCTGTGTATTACCAGTAGTTACTTGCTATTTCATTTTCTCAGCCTTTTTCTTTCTCTAAGTTTAGAATTTATCTAGCATTTGGACGCCACCTGATTTATTGAGGAAGAAAGTGGAGAGATTGTCAGGTGATATATCAGTACCCTGTTGAGGGTTCAGATTCATCTGCAAATATTTTGATACTCAGTTCTATAAGAGTTTCCTAAGATTATCCAAGTCTGATGGATGTTTATTTTCTCTATGTTAAATAGGACCTGCAGGGACTATATCTTCTAAGGTGGGACAGGGGAATGAGAAGAGTACTTGAATTGGCACTTTCATAAACATTTGTTCAAACTCATCTGTTATTACAAGTTTTCTGTTTAAAAAGTTGGTGTTTTGATTATTTTCTCATAAACTCTTTCATATGAATCATGAGCCTTGAGAGCGATATCTTCATGAGGACTGAAAGTAGGTTTTTTTCACCTAAACTTATGTTGCCCCTTATCACTGCTTTCCCTAAGTGTGACTAATTATATAACAGGACAATGAGATTAGAGGAGGAGGAAATTGAGGAGATAGGGAGCAGAGCCTCCTAGAAGTAGAGAGTAGAATAGTGGTTACCAGAGGCTGGGAAGGATAGTGGGGAGAGGGGGATGGAAAAAAGTTGGTTAAAAGAGAGTTACAGTCAGATAGGATGAATAAATTCTGAGGCTTTATTGCACATTAGTGTAACTATAGTTAATAATAAGGTATTGTTTATTTCAAAATAGCTAGAACAGAGGATTTTGAATGTTCTCACCACAAAGAAATGAAAAGTGTTTGAAGTGATGGATATGCTAATTACCCTGATTTGATCATTATACAATACATAAATAAATCAAAACACACAGTACACCAAAAATATACTCAATTATTTCATGTCAATTAAAAACAAAATGAAACCTAAAAGATAAAAACTAAATGTATCATGACCAAAAACATATTTTGAGTGATTTGATGCAGATTCATAATCTGAACAAAACACATCAATGCTGTGATGATTTTAGTGTCAGGGACCTTTTGGTTCAATGATTTTTCTAAAATCCATTTAGTGACATGAGAAATATATATGCTATAATATCATAAAAAATTACAACACATGTTGTTATCAACTGTAGTTTCCATTGATTCCTCAAACTTAAAGCTTCCAAACCCTTTGTGTTCCTAAGGCAGTTTCTGATGACTTAATGTTTTCAGGAAAATCAGGGCAAAGGTTGACGATCAAAGGACATCTTCAGATATCAAATAGAGTCAGAGATTATTGAGAATATCCATACTATCTGGGAGTCAAGAGCCAAAAATGATTGTTAAATATTCTTTAAAATACAATTCATCAAAGGCTTTGAAAGCTCTCTGCAGGTCACTTACAGCTCTAGGTATTTCTATTTTAATTTTATCTCATGTTAAATGAAGTTATTGTGTTATTTTTAATGATAAAATATGTTCTTATTTGAGAGGAGGCACACTGTGGAAAAAGAGAAAGAGGCATAAAATCAACAATCATCTTAACCTCATGAAGGCATAAATGTCTAATATATGGTTTTATTTTCTTTCAGGAATTTTTCATGAATATTTTTGCCTCACAGATAAGATCAGTGTTACAGTATACACAAATTAACTTCCTACTTTGTTTCTTAACAACATAAAAATTTCTCTATGTTATATCTGCAAACACTAAATAAAGTTTAAACGCAAATAAGTTGGATCCGAGATGGGAGATTACACCAAAAAAAAAAAAAAAAAAAAAAGAGGGAAAACCCACTCAATTGGGATTTCAGCCACCACAGTATTCTTGTCTGGGGTTGCAAGTGTGGTTACTAGTTTTCTGGATTGCAAGGATGCTGGAATGGGTAAACAAACCAGTTAAATGAGTTGGTACAAAACAATCACCTAGAAAAGCTGTGATAATAAAGATTTCCAGACTCTAGCCTAGGTAATTTAATTAGGCAACAATGAGGTGAGCATTTGAATAAGAACCCTGAGTGATTATTGCAGGAGATTCTGGGATCATGCCTTGAGAAATCAATGGATTAGATCACCCTTTGCTTTCAAAAATTGCTGGTGGTGAGTTGGAAAATTCCATAGACAGTGGAGGATTTGCAAGAAAGACATTAAAATAACCAGCATTGTCCTCTTAAGTTCAAAAAACCCTCCATAAGTAGCACCCCAGGCATAGCCGGTCAAAAGGCAACAGTCATACTCCTAGGAGCTTTCAGTCTTTTCTACCTAGTTTGTGTTAAGCATTTCTCTCTTTCACATTATCTGTTCTTCCTGTCCATTCCTTTCATACACACTTCCCATTATCTTTCAAGTTATTGTTTAGTTAGTAGCAAAGTTCATACTGAAAATGGGAACTGTTGATTCTTTTCCAAGAATCTTCAACATCTCTTTCAAGAAGAGTTTCCCAGTTTTCCAGTCTTTTCTGTGCTCCTACAGTACCTGCCCCCACCACTGTGTGCTTGCTTCTTTCATCCCATTGGTAACATAGTTAGTTCTCTTATCATACTTCCCCACTAGACTGAATTATCCTAGTCTCTAGAACAGTCTGTCACAGAATGCATCCACAATAATGTCTTACAAATAACAGATAATGTAATCCTCTTAAGATATCTGTAGTTTAAAGAACAGTACATCTATATAGTATGTAGTTTTCCCTCCTTGGTTAAGCTGTGTTTTTCAGATGCCAATATTTTGAAATTTCTTCTCTTGTTTAGGCATTTATAGTAATTCATCTTTTCTGAAACAGCAGGAGTATATTATCTCACTCTACTACACATATGTCTTGAAGTAGGATTTCTTTTTAAATTTATTTCAATCGGTTCGCCTGATTTCCATCAGAGGCTCGATTTTAAGTTATTTTATCCTCTGATCAGAGTAATTGCTCTGTAAAGGAAAGGAATAAAATGTTGGAAGAAGATAGTCATGTCTGTTGACACTGTATTAAAATGCAAATGCAATGCAAACAAGGAAATCAAGCTGCCAAATAATCTGGATCATTTCTGAGTCCAGCAGAACAATTCAAGTTACTGATTTCTTCTATAGTTGTAAGTCTCTACATGCATATTTTTTTAAAGGAAACAAATTGCAGAAGTGAAGCAGATATAGTCATTCTTCATGCTTGATTACCCAATGAGGATACCCACTGACATTTTCTAACATATTTTTAGGAATATACTTTCACACACACACACACACACACACACACACACACACACACAATGCAAGTTATTTCTGACCCATTTTGGGTCTCCAGGAAATCCCAGCCCCACCTTCTTAGCTTTAAATTGTTTCCATATATCATTCATACTGGTCAACAGACCTTGGAAATTTTCCTTGTTTTGCTCACTTTTTATCATCATTGCCTTGGGGATTAACCTCCTTTGAGATTGACAAAAAACTGTAGAGAGTCTGTCCAGCTCCTTGCTTTCTAGTAGAATTTGGATATAAAGTTTCATAATTTAAGAATTTCCTTGATAACCCCCATCTCACTATGTCATCTAGCCCCCAGTTACCTCTTAAATTTTCTCTCTTACATTCTTCCATGGGCTCACTCCATTCCAGCTTCTTTTATCTCCTTGCTGTGCCCAGCCCACCATGCACAGTCCTGACTCAGGGCCGTCGCTCTTAACTGTCATCTCTGCTTGCGATGCTCCTCATTTTTTCCTGAACCCAGTATGAGCCACTCTCTCACTTCCTTTAGGTTTTTTCTCCAATAGCAGAAAGTCAAAGAGGCTGTGTTCTCTGTTTCTTCACTCTGTCTTTTTTCACAGCACTTATCACTGCTGACACTTTATATATTTTGTTTTATATCTATCATGGGGTATCTGAATATATGCTACATGAGAGCAATGACTTTAGCACTTGAAATAGTATCTGGCACATTAATAAGTACTGAACAAATATTTGTTAAATGATTGATTACAGGCTGGGCACGGTGGCTCAAGCCTGTAATCCCAGCACTTTGGGAGGCCGAGGCGGGTGGATCACAAGGTCAAGAGATCGAGACCATCCTGGTCAACATGGTGAAACCCCGTCTCTACTAAAAATACAAAAAATTAGCTGGGCATGGTGACGCGTGCCTGTAATCCCAGCTACCCAGGAGGCTGAGGCAGGAGAATTGCCTGAACCCAGGAGGCAGAGGTTGCGGTGAGCTGAGATCGCACCATTGCACTCCAGCCTGGGAAACAAGAGAGAAACTCTGTCTAAAAAAAAAAAAAAAAAAAAAAAAATGATTGATTACAATGGGGAGAAAGCTAGGCAATTTTTGAAACGGATAAATGATAAAGGTTCTGAGGCTTTTAAATATCATTGAAAATGCAGTCCTTAACTCTTATTTTCTAACTCCTTTGTAGACAGTTATTAGAATCAGGGATGTTTATAGAATCACCTTTCATTTCTGAGAGGAATCTCACCACTGTTTTCCACTCTTGCACGTCCTTGACTTTAAAACAGAGTAGCATTCTCAGTAGGAAGGTGTATTATTAGTGCCAAAAACATTATGTGTAAAATATTATCATATGTATATTCTGTTTTGTAACTGATATTACATAAAACCAATACATGAGTACCCCTCTGTCAAAAATATTCCTTGTAGAATGGCTTTAAAGAATGATCTTCCAAACTATAATGAGATGTCCATTTATGTAAAGAAATCTGTAAATTAATTTATAGCTACTTCCATTGTATAACTTTCTAGATGGAAAGCTGTCATCTCAAAAAGCATTGCTCTTTTTTGCTTTTGGTTTTTTGAGATGGGGTCTTGCTCTGTTGCCCAGGCTGGAGTGCAGTGGCACAGTCTCAGCTCACTCAGGTTTAAGTGATTCTCCTGCCTCAGCTTCCTGAATAGCTGGGACTACAGGCATGTGCAACCATGCCTGGCTAATTTTTTGTATTTTTAGTAGAGACAGGGTTTCACCATGTTAGTCAGGATGGTCTCAATCGTCTGACCTCGTGATCTACCCTCCTCGGCCTCCCGAAGTGCTGGGATTACAGGCGTGAGCCACCATGCCCAGCTGCATTGCTCTTTTTAAAGCTTTTGAAGAACATTCCAAATCTCTTTCCAGAAACATGGTAGCAATTATGGTGTTTATGAAAACATTATTTATTATTGTACCTTAAAATCTTTGTCAGTTTGGTTGGTGAAAACTTGTTCATTTGCATTCTTTGACTAGTACTGAAGTTGAAAATTTTAATATGATTATTGACTATATATTTTCATTGCGACATATTCCTTCTTTCTTTATCTTTTTTCTTAATGAATTTAAGAATGCTTCTATACATTATGACTATTAAATCTCTGTCACATCTGTGTAAAGATTTTCTCATTTTCTTGGCCATTTATATAACTTCTTCACTATATATTGAATTCTTTATTTTTTCATCTTTTAAAAATTGGATTTCAGAAAATATATATGTGTACATACATATATAATGAGCATTATTTAAAAGATATTTCTCCCTTTCTTCATTAAATTTTGTTTCTGAGTTTTGTTTGTTTCCAGTCAAAATTATCACTCTGTTAGGTTAGTTCATTTTCATGCTGCTGATTATGACATACCCCAAACTGTGAACAAAACAAGGTTTAATTGGACTTACAGTTCCATACAGCTGGAAAGGCCTCAGAATTATGGTGGGAGATAAAAGGCACTTCTTACAAGGTGGCAGCAAGAGAAAAAATGTGGAAGAAGCAAAAGTGGAAACCCCTGCTGAAAACCATCAGATCTTATGAGACTTATTTGCTACCACAAGAATAGCACAGGAAAGACCGGCTCCCATTATTGAGTTACCTCCCACTGGGTCCCTCTCACAACAAATTAGAATTTTGGGAGATACAATTCAAGTTGAGATTTGGGTGGGGACAGAGCCAAACCATATCAATCACATATGTTTATTGTTTCTGAAATTTAGTGATATTTGCTTATGAAGTTCTTTCCAAAAACATTTTTGGTGGATTTTTAAAGAAATAGTAAAATATCTGAACAATCTGGAAATTATGTTGGTGTAATGATTAGCTGGTTGCACCTATTATTACCATTTATTAGTTGTCCAGTCTTTCCCTACAGATCTCATGTCACCTTTATTTTACATATATATACACATATATATAATAAAATTATATATAATATATAATATAGTAAAATATATAATATTTTATATATAATAAAATATATATATGTAAAATAAAGGTGACAAATAATGTCACCAAATTATTTATATATACATAGGTCTGTTTCTTGACTTTCTACTCGTTTCATTATTCTGTCTCTTCGTACACTAGTATCATATCCTATCAATGACTGGTGCTTTATATAAAGCATTTTATTATCTTGCAGGGCAAGTACGCCTTTGTCATGTTTATTTTTAATTTTTTTTTCACATTTTCTTTAAGTTTTCCTTTTTACATTTTCTTACATTAGTCTCAAAACAATTGTTCTTTCAAATGAACTTTATGATCAGTCTGGCACAGTCTAAAAAAAAAATTCCGAGTAAAATTGCCTTGCATCAAATCATCTTAATTTCTGAAGAATTTTCATATCTCTAAAGTTTACTTATCTAATATATAACATATCTAAAAGCAATAGTAACAAAAACCACTTAGCGCCTGCCTGCAGAGTGCTGGGTGGATGCATGCTGGGTGCTCCACTGGCTCCCTTGAGATCACAAACTTCCACCCATCACTTCCTGCCCTGGCAAAGCCTTTGCCTGATCCAGCCTCTGGGTCTCCCCTAGCAGCAGGTGGGGCTTAGGAGCGGGGGAACCACCGGTGTGGTGCCATGAAGCTCTTACTGTGTAACCCCCGCTGCAACCAATGGCACTACCCCTGCATCCACAGGGACCACGGATGCTTATACATGGAATGGAAACTGGATTCTAAATCTATAATGCCGATCCATTAAAAAAAAGAGAGAGAAAGAAAAACAAGAATTTCTAGAAGAAGGAGTTGGCCACGTTGAAATGCTATTTCACCATAGCTATTTAGCTTACTTTAGTGGCCAGAGGGAAAAAGCTGAAATAGCCTCCCAGTAAAGTGACAATTAGGGATGACCAGAAGAAGACTATTATTGAAGTAGAATTTTCTACAGAAGTTAAGGTGGTCAAATTGTGACAAGATAGAATTGTGGTGCTTTCGGGCTCCTTGATTAAGGTATTTACAAGGACAGGCAGTGCCCATCAGTCACATGTCTTGGAAACCTGCTCTAACTTTAAAGGCCTTTGTGTCTTGTGTTTCGGTAGACAGTAACAGCTCTCTCCTGACCTCCCCTCATCACACACATGAGCTGGGTGAAGCTTGTGTGTCTTGCCGGCAACAAGAAGCCACCTGTAGGCCTTCCTTGCACACAAGGGTGCCCTAAACTGGTAGCACTTGACCTGTAGGGAACAAGAATTGCACCTTCATCTTAAAAACAGACAAAAACAGACCCTTATAAGAATATTTGCTCCTTCATCAGGGCCTTTTATCCAGGAACTATGAAAAAGATCACACATGGCAAATATTTATTGCATCAACTTCAATTAGGAAGCTTCCCTCATCTGAGTATCCGATGACCATGGCACAGTACACATCTTGTTTTTTTGGCTGCTAAAAATCCAAAAAGTTCAGTATTCAAACTAAAGCCAGTTTTCTTCCAAAATAATTCAGTTCCAAGTAGAATTTTTCCAATTATCAGATTCCTTCAGGTTTGCCATGCATGTGTGCCTTTGGAACAGAGTCAAATGCTATCATCGTGATTTGGGCAGACGGCATCTACTACAAATTCCTATTCAACCCCAAGCGGGGGTGCATCCACGATGTCTTAGTGCAGTTTCCAGCAATGACCAGTGACAAGCCGTGACTCTTCACAAGTGTGTGCAGTCAACACTCCACACCTGATTGCCCCTGTTGAGCACTGACTATGCCCCTCAAACTCCTCTGGGGCTGGAATGTCGACCTGGTGAGGAACAGGTTGAAGAGACTGCCCTGGATGACTCTTGGTCTTAAAGCTGTATGTGGCTGTTTACCTTCCTAAGGAAGGTTTCTCATTTCCAGTATTAAAAGAAAAATCATCAAGGCAAAGGAAATATTCAAGTGGCTTTGAAGAACTTGTGCCTGATTGTTGGCTTGTTATCTTTTAGTTCAACTGTGAAGCTTAGCTTTTGCCATTCCAAGTGCGTCCTTTATGATTAAGCTTTGGGGCACTCCACATGGACTAAGGGCCTGGGATGAGACAAGGATGAACAAATGGAAATTTGTTCTTGGCAACAGATTCTGACATTTTATTGAATCTACAGTAGAGAAATGAACAAATGTGTAAATATTAGTCGTTACAATATAACATTGGATTTAAACAGCTTAATCATAACAGCAGCTTGCCTTAGAAAAGGAGCAAGAAATTTCTACTCTGGTCTGAACATAAAGAACAAAGACACAACTATGATAGCAAACAGTGTAGACATTTTACCTTGTGTAAATTCAGCATTGTGATGTTTTCCATGCTTGTAGTGTTGTTTGGTTTTGTATGCATACATTCTGGTGTGTCCACACTTCTGTGGTACAGCTGTTAGAACTGAAGCAAACGACAGATCTGTTACAGGAAACAGGTCCGGATCCAGACCTCAAGACAGGGTTTTTGGATCTCACACAAGAAAGAATTCAGGGCGAGCCCACAGAGTAAAGTAAAAGAATAAAAAAATGACCACTCCATAGACAGAGCAGTGCCAAGAGCTGCTGGTTGCCCATTTTTATGGTTATTTCTTGATTATATTCTAGAGAAGGGGTGGATTATTTATGCCTCCCCTTTTTAGACCACATTGGGTAACTTCCTGATGCTGCCATGGCATTTGTAAACTGTCATGGTGCTGGGGAGAGTGTAGCAGTGAGGATGACTAGAGGTCACTCATGTGGCCATCTTGGTTTTGGTGGGTTTTAGGTGGCTTTTCACCTGCAACCTCTCTTATCAACAAGGTCTTTATGATCTGTATCTTGTGCTGATCTTCTATCTCATCCTGCGACTTAGAATGCCTTAACTATCTGGAAATGCAGCCCATTAGGCCTCAGCCTTATTTTACCTAACTCTTACTCAAAGTTACTCTGGTTAAACGCCTCTGCCAGACCCAGCACGTGAGCAGAGGCCTTTCTGATGTCAATAACGGGAGTGGCCAGCCTTCACAGGGGGTATGACTGGGTTTCAAGAAGGAGGAACATCTGCTTTAATTCTGAGTGAAAACTGAATTTCTCTTTTATGTGTAGGGAACAAAGTTATGCAGACTTTAAACATTAGTCATGGGAGAAAATGTTATTTAAGTTAGAGTATATGAAGAGAAACATTCAAAATCTCTTTCAACAAGTGATACCCCAAGGTGTCCTCTGGCAATGTCTTTTCGTATAACAGTTAATATAATGTTTTAGTCTCTCATATCCACTTAAATTCTCACCATAGTTTCCTCTTTCCACCATTTATAAAAATAGCCACACATTAGCATTTTTGCAGATGAAAGGCACATAGCTTATTTTTTTTTCAGTTGGCGGGGGTACGGAGTCTTGCTTTGTCACTAGGCTGGAGTGCAGTGGGCGTGATCTCAGCTCACTGCAACCCCGGCTTCCCCGGTTGAAACAGTTCCCCTGCCTCAGCCTCTCGAGTAGCTGGGACTACAGGTGTGTACCACCATGCCCAGCTAATTTTTTGTATTTTTAGTAGAGAAGGGATTTCACCATGTGGGCCAGGATGGTCTCGATCTCCTGATCTTGTGATCCGCCCACTTTGGCCTCCCAAGGTGCTGGGATTATAGTCATGAGCCACCACGCCTGGCGGGCACATAGCATTTAAAAAAATATTTGGCAACTAGAATGGTTTATAAGCTCTATATTGTACTGCTTCAGGTGTATATTTAATTTTCTTAAATTCCCGTTGAATTTTGTGTTTTTTATTTCAGGTTGTAAACATTTAAAATATGCATAACACCAAGTTCTCAGTTTTGCCAGTTCTGTTATTAGCATCTAGTCAACTAAATTTGTATGTGGATTTCCATATAAAGTATACATGTTACTTTCCTATATACTTAGTCATGAAATTTATTTTTTCACAATCATTTGTAACACGTATTTCAAATAAAAGTGACCAATTTTGCTGTTGAAAAAAGTATAAGACCGATGTTGAGGTCTGTCAAAATTTGTCCAGGGAATATTTGAATATATATTTCTACATAACAAGACTCCATAATGTAAAGAGGTTTTGTTGTTTTTTGTAAATTAATTTATATATTGCAATACATACCCCTTAGGGATTTTAATGACTTTTCAGAATTTTAGATTTTAAGAGTAAATTGAAAGAAATAGATAAATTTAAAAAATGAAGGGGTATTTAGCTCATCAGCTATTTAAAGTATTCAAAAGTGGTTAGGTTAATCAATAGAACTAAAAGGAATAACCCTGGAAAGGCATAATTTAAGTGTAAGGTAGGGGGTAAATTGAGAATGTTCTGCTTCCAAAATGAACACACTCTTTTTTTAAAAAAATTTTTAATGTTTTGAGATGGAGGTTTGCTCTTGTTGCCCAGGCTAGAGTGCAATGGCGTGATCTCAGCTCCCTGCAACCTCCGCTTCCAGATTCAAGTGATTCTTCTGCCTCAGCCTCCCAAGTAGCTGGGATTACAGGCATGTGCCACCACCCCTGGCTACTTTTTTGTATATTTAGTAGAGATAGGGTTTCTCCATGTTGGTCAGACTGATCTTGAACTCCCTACCTCAGGTGATCCGCCCTCACTTGGCCTCCCAAAGTGCTAGGACTACAGGTGAGAGCCATCGCGCCCAGCCAAAATGAACACACTCTTACACTAATTCTTCAGAGAGAAGCAACTAATACTAGGTGAAATTTATTTTCAAGTTAATATAGGATGTCTAGTAAAACAACCACAAACACGGATTAAGCAAAATTATTTCAGCATAATTTAACTAAGGTACCAGTTGGTAAGAAATGTTAGTAATAGTAATATGAATTTCAACATAAATAGGAGAGGTCCTCAGGATGAATATAATCTGCAGTGGCAAAATATGTGTGATCTTTTAAGTTTTCTATGCTCAATGGGAAAACTAGCTACACTGAGGAGGGAAAGAATCCCACTCTATCTTTACCAATGCTACCACTTTCCTTTTAGTTTAAGGACAATTTCCAAAAACCATCAGCAAAGATCTTAAATATGGTAGCAAGTATAATTAGTGAAGCTTGGTGATGAAAAGATGTTTAAGTATTTTTAAGAAAAGGCAATTATACAGTTAACCAAAGTGAACTCCAAACATAAATGCTATTTAAATAAAGCAAATACTACAAAGTAAAACAAAAAGTAAAGCTAAAACAATTATACTAGAAACATTAGTGAATTTGTGATTATTTTATTTACTTAAGATGAGATCTACATATTTAATACATATAGCTATAATTTGTGCAAGAAAACAAAAATATTAGTCATATATTCTAAATGAAATATTAATTTTATTATACTGGAATATAAAGTATATTTTTATTTCAAGGAAGATAAAATAAGGCAAACAAAATACAGGGAAAATATTTCAAACAAATATGACAAGGGGACTAAAATATGGACATATGGTTATCATGTGCTTGGTGGCCTTGATCTTAACCAAGGTGTCCTTAATAGGTTCCCACAGGCAACATGACCTAGGGTCTAAACTGGACACCCTAACCAGCATGCAAAGATAAAGGAAAGCCCAAATATCCAACTTAAGGGGCATTCCTGAGCATCCCAAAGTATCTATAAGAAAACTCCCCTCCTCCCTTAATTTAGAAGAGGACGAAGATGAAGAAGACAAACATTCCAATAGAAACTTGTAATAGGACATGGAGAAATAATTCACAGAATATAATTGTCCAGTAAATATTGTGAAAACATCCCCCTTTACATTTAATAAGGCAAAGTAAAGTTAATTATATACCCTTTTGACTGTCACACTATGCACTCCTGGTGCAACTACAAATCAGCAAAAGCTGCCCCTGAAGTAATTTGGCAGTAAGTGGCAAAAGTTTTAAAAATGTAACTTATACTTTGACCCAACAAGTCCAAGTCTAAGATTTTGCCCTCAGGAAATCACAAGAGATGTAGAGATGTGAAGAATGATTTATGTTCAAGATTGAACATTGCAGAATTCTTAAAATATAGAAAATTGGAAGCAACCAAAATGCTCAATTGTAAGTCAACAGTTACATAATTTATGGACTAAAAATATGGTGTAATATTATAAGGCTATTAAAGTATGTTTTCAGAGAATATTGAATTATTATAGGAAAATGCTCATGGGATAATTTAAATGAATAGAAATAAGTGATAAATAGCTAATATTATATATATATATATATATGTGTGTAAATGGAAGGATCATATAAAATATTTATGGTGGATATTTCTGAGCCTGGCCTTTATGAATAGGTTTTTATTTTCTCCTTTATACTTTTATGAATAGGTTTTTATTTTCTCCTTTATACTTTAATTGTGAGTCTTGTACTTATAACAAAAAAAGCACTAAACATTATTTGAATACCTAGTAACTTCAGGAAAAGAAAAATCTATGAAACACTGTTAATACAGCTTATTTCCAAAACATATTGCATATTAACTATGTTTTTGTTTTGTTTAATTACAAATTTGTGCTTTAAATTGACCTTTGTGAATTACAATCCTCAGTTTTAGGAAGTGACATTTTAGCACATATTATTCTTTTGGGAAATTTTATCAGACTTACCCTTAGCTCAAGCTGGTAGAGATTGATGGGCACATATGTTGAGTAACGTGCACTGATTTTTCACAAGAACAGAAACATTTGTAGAGATTGATAGTGCAATTCTTTTCAGGCAATATGCACTTTGCCTTTCTAGCCATTCACACTAAAAACAAAACAAGACAAGTTTTCTTGGTTTGATCTTTTCACTTCTTTATTTGTTTTGGACTAAATGGCAAGCCTGGCTTCTGAACTTGCGTGTCTGTGAAATGGTACTTCAGAGTGAAATAAACATAAAGAAAATATAAATAAATAGAAAATCCTCAGGCAACTGAAAAATTCCTTAGTTATATTCAGAATCCTGAGGAAAGCATTTAGTTACCTTTTTTGGGAGGTTTTGCATTTTGAATATTAAGATAATATTGGCTCTATCGCTGTGGTTTTAAATTTCGTGTCTCAAAGAGACCTTACTTCCTCATTCTGTTCAGGAGGCTTGGCAAATGGTTTTCCTCTTTTCCATTCTTACAGTACCAGCATGAAAATTTACTAACCCCAATCTGATTATGTTTCTCTTCTGTTAGGAATCTTCATACTCTCTCTTTAACTTCAGGATAGTTGTGAAGACCTCGGCATTGCTTTGTAGGACCTACAGCCTACTTTCTTTGCCAAGCTACCGCCTTTCCTTGCACTGCTCAAGCTATGTTCCAGCTACCAACATTTTCCAAACGAGCTGGGCTCCTTCCAACCTCTGTGACTCTGTTGGCTGTTCCTTCTTTGATCAAATATGCCCATCCCAACTTTTCCACCTGGCAAGAAAAGCTTTATCTTGTAAGATTCATCAGAGATGAATTATCTGGGTGAAACCTGGCTGGCCTCCCCAAGGTGAATGACTTCTTTTTTCCTCTTCGCTCTCAAGTCAGCTTCTATTATGCCATTTATTATGCTGTTTTATAACTATGTAATTGTTCATTTTGGGCTATGCCCTCTTCTAGACTTTGAATTTATGAGGATGAGGACTGTTTGTATTTCTGACTACTGGAACCAAAGGATGAGACCAGCTGTAGTGTAAACTCAGCCTTGGTTGGGTGATTTGCCAAGATGACAATGGATACTACATTTGGTTCTAAGCATATAACATTTCCTTGCCTCTCTTACCATCCTCAGTGGGGAGGGAGGAAAGGGAAGTTAGAATGGGGGCTGGGCAGGAGGTGAAGTTTCTAGTATCAGTGAATCTCTTCCAACTTTAATCAGCAACTTTACTCAACATATTCTTTTCTCCTTGCCATTTCCTGAAATTTTGGGGCTCTGATAAATGGAAGAAGCACTCCTTGCTATAAAACATTTGAGGCAACTACTGGAAAAATAATACCTAATAATATTAAGCATTTTCTATGTGTGAGGTATTCTCAGTGCTTTACATATGTTAATGCATTTAATTCCCACAATAACCACCATAAGAGAAGTATCACCACTATCTTTACGATGTAGATGAGAGAAAAGCAGGCATAATTTATAAAGCTTGCTTCACTGTATTTTATGAATAA
Organism: Saimiri boliviensis; assembly: GCF_048565385.1. Taxonomy (NCBI): domain Eukaryota; kingdom Metazoa; phylum Chordata; class Mammalia; order Primates; family Cebidae; genus Saimiri; species Saimiri boliviensis. The sequence goes on along the minus strand of NC_133450.1, from coordinate 197,312,850 downwards.
GTGGCAGATCTTATTCAAAGCCAGACAAATGATCCCAAGCCCTACAACTTTCTGCCAGCCATAATCAAAGGTGCATTGTCCTCAGAACTACTGTTTTCTTCTCAGATTTTTAGCCTCTAAACATTACTTACGGGGTTCCAGGTCAGCTGGAACTGATCATAGGTGTTTTCTGAAGTTGTTTCCTTGTTTCCTTTCAAAGTCCGTGAAGCACATACTGAAGTCACGTGTCCTTGTTCCCCTTTGCTCTTGTCGTTCATCGTGCTCTTGTTACCTCTGCTCTGCTTTCCTTCACTCCTATGTACACACCGCAGATGAATGATCTTAAAACACACAATCTGATCTTGTTACCTTCCAGCAAAACAGTTGCTCCGTATTAACCCCACTGCTTTTGGAATAATATCCAAACATAAAATGAAAAGACTTGCTTGAGGTGGGCCCACAGTTCTAGCGTCAGGCTTGGGCTTGACAGGAGTCAAAAACAGAATAGGAAATTAGGCCACAAGGATACCCTGGGTGTAGCTTTGACATTTGAGGCTCACCGTAACATCTGTGCCCAAAATGACCCAGAGCTTCTTTATATTCACTGGGTTCTCTCTTGCTTTTACACGTTGTTCCCTCCCTGACCATTGCCCCTTTCTCTAGGGTTCGCCAAAGAAAGAGAACCAATAGAACATATATAGGTATTGTATATAGAAAATTATTATAAGGAGTTGGCTTACCTGATTATGGCAGCTAAGAATTCTCAAGATCTTCCATCTATAAGCTGGAAAACCAGGAAAGCCAGTAGTGTTGTTCCAGTCCAAGACTGAAGACCTGAGAATCAGAGGAGTTGATGCATTGAAGACCTATAACTCAGGAATGCTGATATCTGAGTGCAGAAGAATATGGATGTCCCAGCTCAAGCAGAGAGAGAAAATTTGCTCTTCCTCTATCTTTTTGTTCCATTTGGGCCCTCAACAGACTGGGTAATACCCACTGGTTTTGGTGATGGCAATCATCTTTTTCAGTCTACAGATTAAAATGCTAATCTCTTCTAGAAGCACCCTCACTGACTCACCTAGAAATATTTTTTTACCAGCTATCCAAGTATCCCTTATTAGCCCGGACAAATGGATACATATATTTACCTATCATATCCCTCTTCCTGACAAATTCTTATATATTCTACTGTTTTGACCTAAGCCACAAAAAGCTGGTCGAGGATGGAGAGCCAAAGAGAATGACAACTTGGCTGAGTTTGTTTCTCAGGATCGGCAGAAAGAGAAGTTGAACTGAAATGCAACTGTTAGGAAGCCTCAGCTGATTCCAGGGTATATTCATTTCCTGTGGCTTTTGTAACAAATTCTTGCAAACTGGGTGACTTCAAACAACACACTTTTTGCTTTCAAAGTTCTAGAGGCCAGAAGCCTGAAATCAGTATCACTGAATCACAGTTGAGGGCTTTCTTCCCTGTAAGGGTTCTAGCGGATAACCCATTCCTTTCCTCTCCTGGTGGTGGTTGGCATTCTTTGGCTTGTGGCTGTATCACTGTTTGTTGTTGTTGTTGTTGTTGTTGTTGTTTTTTAGACAGTCTTGTTTCGTTGCCAGGTGCCAGGCTGGAGTGGAGTGGTGTGATCTCAGCTCACTGCAACCTCTGCCTCCCAGGTTCAAGCAATTCTCCTCCCTCAACCTCCCAAGTAGCTGGGACTACAGGTGCGCATCACCACACCTGGCTAATTTTTGTATTTTTAGTAGAGATGGGGTTTCACCATGTTGGCCAGGATGGTTTCGATCTCTTGACCTTGTGATCCACCCGCCTCGGCCTCCCAAAGTGCTGGGATTACAGGCGTGAGCCACTGCACACGGCCTCTCATCTCTGTTTTATTCCTCAAATCAACTTCTCCTTATGGGACTGCAGTTAGGTACCACACTGAGAATCCAGATAATCTCCCAATCTCAAAACCCTTAATTTAACCATATCTGTGAAGATCCGGTTTCCATATCAAATGACATTTACATGTTACAGGGATTAGGATGTCATATCTTTAGGGGGTGATTTTTCAGCTTCCCCCATATGTAGCTCTGGAAATCTGGAAATCAGATGGCCTGTTATAGTTACCTCCCAACTGAGGAAAGAAAATTAAGCTTTTGCATCCCTAAATTAATAAATCAGATGAATTATGTTACCTCTGAGGATGGGAGCATACTCTTGGCCGAGGGGGCTTTGGAAGAATCCAATTTCCAGGGAAAAGATTCAGCTTTGAGTCTTCATCAGGTCACACCACTGGCAGTTGGCATTAATGCTTTGTTTCTAAAGTAGTGATCTGGGTGACACATCAGCACATCCACTCAACCTACTACCTTTTATGGCCCATGACTGTGCCATAGTTACTGATTTGGGGGCATTACTTTTTACGGTTTCATGAAGCCATTAGGCCTGACCATTGCTTATCCCAAAGGTATATGTTAAATGTCACTGTGTTTGTAAAACCTTCCTGTATCTTGCCTCTCTCCACTTTTCTCCCATACAACTTATTTTTTTTCTCTGTTGTTGTTTTTTTATTGTACATACATGTTTTCGTGCTCATTCTCACTGGGTAATGATTAGTATTTACATGTCTGTTTTCCCTTACTAGATGATTAGGTCCTTAAGAGTAGGGTTCCTGATTTGTTCCTATTTGTAACTGCCTCAGTATCTGGCAGATGGTAGGTGCTCATAAATTTTTAATAAATGAACTAATGAATGTAGCTTAATGCAGCCACTCTCTGCCTCTCCATCAATTGGTGGAGCAGACGGAACAGCCAACTGTACGAACGAAAGCCATCAAGCATGTCCAACAAAAGTGACTGAGTATGTATCGGGAGGCAGCAAAGTAAACAATATCTCAAGGGTCACAGCTGTTTCACTGCCTTTCAGCCAAGAAATACCATGATTTACTTTCTGCTCTTGCCAAGGATGAAGAAATAAAGTCATAAACAAAAAGTGAAGGAGTGAAGAATTACTCAGCTTGGATGGACAGGTCAATCTGCTTGCCCACCTGTGGCCAAGCAAGTGTGATCAAACAATAATATACTTTCTCCTTCTAGTCACATCTCAGTCTTTATTCTTTAATAAGAATGAAGGACTTTTCAATGGGAAATGTAGTTCCACATCTAACATCATCAACAAAGTCAGTTTTATACAGTTAACATCAACTGTCCCCATTATTGTAGGGGCTTTATAAAAATCTTCCCCAAATATACTCCTTCTCTTTGCAGGTTGCTAAATTTCCAGAGTGCATTTCCATAATAACCACTTCACAGGGACATTAGGGGGTTTAACAGTTGAGAATTAATGAATACAGAAACTACTAGAACAGCACACGTGGCATATACCTAATAAAGGTTTTTTGTTCCTTTATTTGCCTTTAACAGTTTAAGATCAATCAAAACTTATGTATTTATATGGAAAGTTTGGTGGAAAGAGGGCAATATGGTAATTACTCTGTGTCTTATAATGAAAACTTTACGTTTGTTAAAATAACATATGCATGTACTAAAAGTTCAATGTGCAGCAATATTAAATGAAAAGAAATATACTTCTGTCTTCCTTTCCCCGAACCTTCTGTTAACACAATTATTCTAAACAATAGGCTGAAATCTACTTTTCCCAACTTACCTGTTTTACATAGTAACTGTAAACTTTGCCTATGAAAGACGAGGAATTTAGTTGACTTATGTTACTACTTCCCTCCTACTTTCGTTGTTTATATTATTACTTAATTCTTCTATTGGTTTCATTTCTTATTCAAAGTAATATACATGTAAATCTCTATTTCTGTCTTTGTCATAATAGAGGGTATTCTTTGATATTTACCATTTACATCAAAAAATGATAAACGTGCAGCACTTCATGCCCAGTGGTTTGATGATAAACTGAGTCAGTGGTGGAGAAAGCAGAGGGCTGATGTGTAGTATTTTACTAGTTCTGTGGTTGATTTGAAGCTACCAACCTGACTTTGAATTCCCTTCTATAATTAAAATTACCTTCAATGCTTTTTCTATGGTTTAGCTTTTAAAAGATTAATAAGCTGCATTTACAAAATTATTATTATGCAAATGTTATTCAGTAGGGAACCAAATATTGTGATTCCCAATAAAGAAAGAAATGTTAAACTTTAATTTTCAAGTTCCAACTGTATTTTAGAAATAATTAAATCTATCAATCTGAAGGAGAATATGCTTCTTCCAAAATTGAAAAGATAATACAATGTAACAGGAGCAACAGATAGAAAATACACACTACTTTTACGTAGTTTTGATCACAGAAACCTGTTTTGCAAAACATTTGAAAGGCCATTCTGCTGCCTTAGCATTATTAAGGGTTACTACCCAAAATAGAACAGAAACAAGAGATTATTTCTTATCAATATTATAATGCCTCACAAAGTACCATAAACATGGACCTAGATTCTAAGCAAGAATTTCAGTGGTGTGAAACAAAGGGGAGATGGGCTTGTGATTTTATATAAACATGTAAAATCCAGGCTTCCCTGCCTAAGAAGGTGTTGACAACTGTAGACATATTACTTGTCCAATTATGTGTAAATACTGTGATGCATTGTTGCACATCTTTTTTGACTCATTTTTTTCTACTGCTTTCCATCATTTGTTGGAATAATAGAAATTTCTTCAATGATGGAAATCTTCTGTTTCTTCACTGTTCAGTTTTATGCATGTATGTATGTATGTATGTATCTATTTATCTATCTATCTGTCTATTCAATGGTAGTCATGAGCCAGTTGCACCTATTGGGTACTCAAAATGTGGCTAGTGCCTGGGCACAGTGGCTCAGACTTATAATCCCAGCACTTTGAGAGCCTGAGGCAGGTGGATCATTTGAGGTCAGGAGTTTGAGATCAGCCTGGCCAATGTGGTGAAACCCCATCTCTACTAAAAATGCAAAAAAAAAATGAGCCAGGCATGGTGGCACGTGCCTGTAATGCCAGCTACTTGGGAAGCTGAGGCACAAGAATCACTTGAACCTAGGAGGTGGAGGTTGCAGTGAGCCAAGATTGCATCACTGCACTCCATTGTGACTAGAAAGGGAACTAACTTTACATAATTTTAACTCCACTAATATTAAATAGCCACACATGGCTAGTGAGTACATACCAGTAGTGCAGTTCCTGCAGAAGCCATGGACTAGGAAAGGTAACAATTGCACCACTGGGAACTCTCTAGTCAGGTCTGAGAATGAAACAATCTGCTCAGCCATTATTTAGAAGGTTCTTCTTAGCTTGGTGGGCTGGAATCCATAGGAGAAAACAAGAATCAACAGTTCTGTGACACTAAACCTGTACTACTGGAGGCTGAATATTCTAAGCATGAAAGTCAAACAGTCTCTTTCATTTCACTCTCTTTATTGCTCAGTCATGATGCATTTTTTGCTAAAATGCATTTAGCATTTTAAATTATATCTGGACTGTGTTGTTCTTGCATGTCTCTCTATGTCTGGAGATTCTAAATGCTTTTGTTTTTCTTGGTGGGCATAACAACAATAAACCTTCAAAATATTAAGAGTTTCTGGTTGCTCTAGGTTTAATAGAATCCACTTTTCATGAAGACATTATTCTCAGAGCCTGTGAATTTTTAGACCTTTTGCTTTACCCACAAAAGAGCTGGAATCTTGAGCTTTCTTGTCATATTCTCGAGTTCATTCATTCATATAGTCCATCATTATTTGTTGAATACCTACTGAATGCCAGATATTGTCATAAACACCAGAAAATCAGCAGTGAACAAACCAACTCCCTACCCTCATGAAGCTTATGTTTCAGTAGAGGGAGATACCAAGTAAACAAATAAATAAAAATAATAACTCAGACAGTAAAAATAAAGCTGAGTAAGGAGGCTAGCTACTTCTGTGAATGGAGAAAGATTGGTGACTGTTTTATATAGGTTGATCATAGAAAGCTTTATTAGTATGATGGCAGCTTGGGCAGAGGGCCAGAGGAAGAAAGAGGAAAGTGTGTGCAAATCAAGCGAACATCCCAAGCCGAGGCAACATCAAATGTAAATGTTCCCAGGTGAGAATGCTCAGGGTAATGACTTGAGCTGTTTGTTCATGGGCATGGTTGTCAACCTGTCCCAATTTGTATGAATGGGAAAACACAGGCCGGATACCTTAAAGAGAGCTTTAACACTGGGGCTGAAACACTGTTACTAGAGATTTTACCTTTGCCTTGGCAGAATGCCTTTGTTTGAGAAGGCAGATTGCAGCCTGCCTCGTTTGTGTGTGTGTGTGTGTGTGTGTGTGTGTGTGTGTGTGTGATAGAGTTGGTAGTAGAGGGATAACTGGTCTGGCTGTTCTTAACAGTTCTTTAATTACTTAGACTTCACCATCATGACCGATTTGGGAGTCTTTGTCCACAGCTTCCTCTTCAACTATGGATTCCTTTATATGTTCTGGGCTTTCGGCTTTCTCTGCTCTGGTTTTATCAAATAAAATAATCTATACTGCTTTCCATATTATAAAAATTCTCTAATATCTCTGATCACTCTGATCTCTGGGGCTATAATAATCCGTATAAAGCCCCATTCTCAGATTGGGGCTATATATGGATTATATTCTATTTACTAACATTTTAATAGGATTTTGGAAGGAACATTAATTCAATGTACCACCTTGACGTCTTCAGCTGTGGCTGGAATATGAGGCAGTAAAGATCATATTGGACAGTCCTAAGTGAGCCATCACTTTGAGAAAGAATTAAACAGTCAGACCTTTATGGCTATGTTCTGAGATTCCTACTGTGTGAATATTAGTGACTGGACTCTTGCAGTTTTGTTGTAAGTATAATACTTACAAGGATTGCTAAGGATTCGTGTTGTGAGACTATAAGGCAGTGGGCTCACAGAATGAGTAGCTTATAGAGGGTTCATAGGAAGGTGAGATAATAGTCAAGATTTGAAATGCAGACATTAGCAATTACAATTCAGTGATAGCAATATCAGCATGAATTGGATAAATCCTTCAAAATATAAAGATATCTCAAGTGAGAGAACATGACCTAAGGAGTCCTAGGTGTGTAGCTTAAAAGGGTATGTTTCAAAGCCTTCTACTTATTTTTCCTAAGAAGGGAAATCTTGAGGTGGGCTAGCCTAGTGGTTAAAAGTGAATACTCTAGAATTGGATTTCTGGGGTTTGAAATCCATCTGCTCAGTACAACAGCTTATTGGTAGCCTGTAGGGCTGCAGGCCTGAAGTCCAGAAGCAGTCCTCAGGAATTTTAGCTCAATTGTATGAATGTGTACTGATTATCATTAGGTCGCAGTTCCAGAGCTGGTCCCTAAGGACAGAGACACAGGAAGTGTATTTTCTTCAATGTGGGATGCTTACAGCTGGATAGAGAGATTGTCACATAAAGAAATGATTATGAATAAAACCAGTAACAGAAGCTTGGATAAGGCACAGAATTAATACAGCAGGGAGGGTAATTGACAGCAGAGTCAGGGCGGGTTGTCAAGAGGATCAGCACCCATGGTCATGATACTGAAGACTGAGTAGGATTCTCCCCGTGGGCCCTGGCAAGCAACTTAATGAAGGCTGATGTGCTTATCTCCAGAGGTTTTCGTATGGTTGTCTTAGTGTGAAGAGATGTAGGCATCAGACTGCCACAGCCTGGGTAACAGTTGCTCTAGTCCATTGAGACCCTTGTACCTTTTCAATGCTTTTTACATGAAATACTTTCTTAGCTATATCCTCTGCATTTTTATAGGTTGCAAAATCATCCCGTCACCCACAGCACATCCTGTAGTGGAGGATGGGCGGCATTTACCTATCTGAATTATTGCTGTTTTTATTTATTTACTTCTTTTTCTGTTTACTGGGAAATTATTGCTATATTTATTTATTTACTTCCTTTTCTGTTTACTGGGAACTAGTGGTAGCAGAGGGAAAGCCAATTAATCTCTGATAAGAACCAGCTGTAGGGAAGTGTTAATATTATTTTGTAGTTAAAAAGGAAGGGGCACCAGAAAGTGCTTAGTTTTGAGAATAGCTTACAATTACATTTTCCAAATCAAACATCTCCACATTTCATTTTTAGGAGAGAAAATGAAATGGAAGACATGATTTCAGTTACAAGCTCACTTAACACTAAAAAATGTTCCTTTGCAATAAACTTAGTCCCACTCAAAACTGGAAAGTGATTATTTCTGAAGACAGGAAAAGAAGAGAGCATTTCATTTTAAAATGAATATCGATTTTTTTTTCTTATTAGATCAAAACATTCACATTGCGGACAATACAGAACTCAGAAAGGGAGACTATCTAGTGATCTCATTATCTTGGGTTAGTTACGAAGATAGCATTGTGGAATAGTTCTTTAAAGCCTTTTTCCTATCCATATGACATTATATTTGCAAGGTAAAATTATTTAAAGCACTTATCATATTGCAGTATTCTAAAAGAATCCAATCCCGATATTTACAAGCTTTGTTATACTTTTCTATTTCACATGCAGAAATTATCTGCCCTTTTTGGATTTGTTAAGGAGGATTCAGAAGCTACGTTCTTTCTATTTTCAATACTTTTGTCACCATTTTCTAAGGTTCTTTCTTCTTTCCTTCCCTCCCTTCTGAGCCGGGGATTGTCACATCATTCTGCATCTCTCAGGCTTCTGTCTTTGGGTACTATGTGGCCTCAGTTGAGTTGAAACTCACCCCCGATTTTTTTCATAAAATAAAAGTAATGATAAATAGTTGATATTTTAACTTGGCCGAATTGGTCTCTCATCAATATATTAGTATAATTTATGAGAACAATAACATAAAGGGCTTTTAGATCTCTATATTCCACAGATACCTAACACTATTTAACTCTGGGATAAACTTGCACTTTTAACAAAAAGTACAATTGAACATTTATATCCACCTCACTGGCATATAACCTTGTGAAGAAATCAAAGTAGAAAAGGAAAAATGGCAAAAACTTGGAAATTCAAACAGGATAATTCTAGCAGAGCTGCAAAGGCTTCAGATAAAAACTCTTCATTCAATTACTGAGCAAAATATTATTCACACTATTGTGATTAAGGTAACCTTAAGTATGCCACTCCTCAGAGAATTTATCTTTAAAAAAATCATAATGGAAGATTGGTATAACTAGAAATTGCCGAATTTTTTAGTTCTAAGTTTGTCAAATTATAGTCTACAGCCTTGCTTCTAGATGGTGCTTAACAAATAGTTTGTGTTCAGCAAGTATTTGTGTAAATGATGAATTAATGAATGAGTGAATTAAATAAGTAATGCTGAATTGGTATTGGAAGTGTTTGATCAATTGTAGATTGTAGTCTGTAAGGGGAAAAATTACACTGGTCAGCGAAGTTTGCTACAGGTGTCAGCAGGTAGATGACTGTGTGTTGAGGACCATATCAAGATATCACATCGTTGTTCTTTTAGCCAAGCACAATGCCAAGCACAGAGTAGCTACTCAATAAACAAGATTTGGATGAATCTGAAATGGATGAATAATGAACTCTAACACAGAAGGTTAGGTAGGCACACACATGGATGTATTAGTGTGTGAGTGCTCAGAAATATCATCATTTATAAGGCAACAAGGAACAATTTTCTATACCTAATGAGTAGTTGTCATTCCATGCATGTATGTACATTTACTACGTTACTCACACATCCAACAGGCTTCACCCTGGAGTTTCTCAAATTGTTCATATGTCTTCTCCTGGAACCTGAGAGAATTGATTCAGATCACTTGGGGAATATTGACAGATGGCACCAAAAAGTGAAAAGCATTCATTGTCTATTTCCTTTTTTTTTCTTTATTTCTTCTATAACATAACAAAACAAAACAATCCAGGATGGATGTGCAGAATGTGCATGTTGTTACATAGGTGTATGTGTGCAGTGGTGGTTTGCTGACCCATCCTCTAAGTTCCCTCTACTTACCCCCGCTCCCCAGTAGGCCATGGTGTGTGTTGTTCTCCTTTTTTCTTCTGTGTGTTCTCAATGTTCGACTCCCACTTCTGAGTGAGAACATACAGTGTTTGGTTTCCGATTCCTGTGTTAGTTTGCTGAGGATAATGGCTTCCAGCTTCATCCATGTCCCTGTAAAGGACATGATCTCACTCTTCTTATGGCAGCATAGTATTCCATGGTATATATGTAGCATATTTTCTTTATCCAGTCTATTATTGATGGGCATTTGGGTTGGTTCCATGTCTTTGCTATTGTAAATAGTGCAGCAATAAACATATGTGTGCATGTGTCTTCATAGCAGAATGATTATAGTCCTTTGGGTATATACCCAGTAATGGGATTACTGGATCAAAGGGTTTTTCTGGTTCTAGATCCTTGAGGAATCGCCATACTGTCTTCCGCAATGATTGAACTAATTTACATTCCCACTAACATTGTAAAAGCCTTCCTATTTCTCCACAGCCTTGCCAGCATCTGTTGTTCTTTAACTTTTTAATAATTGCCATTCTGACTCGCATGAGATGGTATCTAATTGTGGTTTTTATTTGCATTTTTCTGATGATCAGTGATGTTGAGCTTTTTTACATGTTTGTTGGCTGCATAAATGTCTTTTTTTGAGAAGTGTCTGTTCATATCCTTTGTCCACATTTTGATGAGGTTGCTTTTTTCTTATAAATGTGTTTATGTTCCTTGTAAATTCTACGTATTAGAACTCTGTCAAGGCCGGGCGTGGTGGCTCACGCCTGTAATCCAAGCACTTTGGAGGCCAAGGTGGAGGTCGGGAGTTCAAGACCAGCCTGACCAACATGGTGAAATCCCAACTATTAAAAAAACAAAACAAAACAAAAAAAACTCTGTCAGATAGGTAGATTGCAAAAGTTTTCTTCCATTCTGCAGGTTGCCTGTTTACTCTTATGATAGTTACTTTTGCTCTGCAGAAGCTCTTTAGTTTAATTAGATCCCATTTGTCAATTTTGGCTTTTGTTGCAATTGCTTTTGACATTTTTGTCATGAAGTATTTGCCCATGTCTGTGTCCTGAATGGTATTGCCTCGGTTTTCTTCTAGGGTTTTTGTGGTTTTGGATTTACATTTAAGTCTTCAATCCATCTTGAGTTAATTTTTGTATAATATGTAAGGAAGAGTTCCAGTTCCAGTTTTCTGCATATGGCTAGTCAGTTTTCCCAGCAAATTTTACTAAATAGGAGCTCCTTTCCCAATTGCTTGTTTTGTTAGGTTTGTTGAAGATCAGATGGTTCTAGATGTGTGGTGTTATTTCTGAGGTCTCTGTTCTGTTCCATTGGTTTAAATGTCTGTTTTCCTACCAGTACCATGCTGTTTTGGTTACTGTATTCTTGTAGTATAGTTTGGTATCAGGTAGCGTGATGCCTCCAGCTTTGTTCTTTTTGCTTAGGATTGTCTTAGCTGTACAGGGTCTTCTTTGATTACATGTGAAATTTAAAATAGCTTTTTTTTAATTCTGTGAAAAATGTCAATGGTTTTTTGATGGGAATAGTATTGAATCTATAAATTACTTTGGGCAGTATGGCCGTTTTTGCAATATGAATTCTTCGTATTAATTCAACATGTTTGTCTTAAGCATGGATTTTTTTTTTCCATTCGTTTGTGTCCTTTTTTATTTCCTTGTGCAGTGGTTTGTAGTTCTCCTTGAAGAGGTCCTTCACATCCCTTGTTAGCTGTGTTCCTAGGTATTTTATTCTCTTCATACCAATTGTGAATGGGAGTTTATTCATGATTTGGCTCTCTCCCCGACTATTGTTGGCATAAAGGAATGTTTGTGATTTTTGCACATTGATTTTGTATCCTGAGACTTTGCTGATGTTGCTTATCAGCTCAAGAAGTTTTTGGGCTGAGATGATGGGGTTTTCTAAATATAAAATCATGTCATCTGTAAACAGAGACAACTTGACTTTCTCTCTTCCTATTTGGATACCCTTTATATGTTTCTCTTGCCTGATTGCCCTGGCTAGAACTTCTAATATTATGTTGAATAGAACTGGTGAGAGAGGGCATACTTGTCTTGTACTGGTTTTCAAAGGGAATGCTTCTAGCTTTTGCCCATTTAATATGACATTGGCTGTGGGTTTGTCTTAAATAACTCTTATTATTTTGAGATATGTTTTATCAATACCTAGTGTATTTAAATTTTTTTTAACAGAAAGGGATATTGAATTTCATTAAAGGCCTTTTCTATATCTATTGAGATAATCATTTGGTTTTTGTCTTCTATAATCCATCATTCTGTTTATATGATGAATTATATTTATTGATTTGCATATGTTGAATCAGCCTTGCTTCCCAGGGATGAAGTCAATATGATCATGGTGGATAAACTTTTTGATGTGCTACTGGATTCGATTAGCCAGTATTTTATTGAGGATTTTTGCATTTATATTCATCAGGGATATTGGCCTGAAATTTTTTTGTTGTTGTGTCTCTTTCCATTTTTGATATCAGGATGATGCTGGCCTCATAAAATGAATTAGGGAGGAGTCCCTCCTTTTCAGTTGTTTGGAATAGTCTCAGAAGGAATGGTAGCACCTTTTTGTATTTTGGGTATAATAAAGCTGTGAATACATCTGGTCCTGGGCTTTTTTTTTGCTTGGTAGGTTATTAATTACTGCCTCAATTTCAGAGCCTGTTATTGTTCTATTCAAGGATTTGACTTCTTCTTGGTTTAGTCTTAGGAGGGCATATACATCCAGAAATTTATCCATTTCTTCTAGATTTTCTAGATCTGCATAGAGGTGTTTATAGTATTCTCTGATGGTAGTTTGTATTTCTGTGGGGTCAGTGATAATATCCCCTTTATCATTTTTTTATTGTATCTATTTGATTCTTCTCTCTTCTTCTTCTTTATTAGTCTAGGTAGTATTCTATCTATTTTGTCAAGTTTTTCAAAAAACCAGCTCCTGGATTTTTTGATTTTTGAATGGGTTTTTTGTGTCTCTGTCTCCTTCAATTCTCCTCTGATCTTAGTTATTTCTTGTCTTCTGCTGGCTTTTGGATTAGTTTGCTTTTGCCTCTCTAGGTCTTTTAATTGTGATGCTAAGAGAGTTGATTTAAGATCTTTCTAGCTTTCTGATGTGGGCATTTAGTGCTATAAATTTCCCTCTTAACACTGCTTTAGCTATGTTCCAGATATTTGGGTACACTTTCTCTTTGTTCTCTTGGTTTCAAAGAACTTATTGATTTCTGCCTTAATTTTATTATTTGTCCAGAAGGAATTCAGGAGAAGGTTGTTGTTCAACTTCCATGAAATTGTGTGGTTTTGAGTCAGTTTCTTAATATTTAGTTCTAATTTGATTGCATTGTGGTTTGAGAGACCATTTGTTATAATTTCAGTTCTTTTGCATTTGCTGAAGAATATTTTACTTCCCATTATGTGGTTGATTTTAGAATAATTGCCATGTTGCACTGAGAATGATGTACATTGTGTTGATTTAAAGTAGAGAGTTCTGTAGACATCTACTAGGTCTACTTGATCCACAGCTGAGTTCAAGTCCTGAATATCATTGTTAATTTTTTGTCTTGTTGATCTGCCTAAGCTGGATGTTAAAATCTTCTACGATTATTGTGTGAGAGTCTAAGTCTCTTTGTAGGTCTCTGAGAACTTGTTTTATGAATCTGGATGCTCCTGTAATGGGTGCATATATATTTAGAATAGTTAGCTCTTCTTGTTGAATTGTTCCTTTTCTATTATGTAATGTTCTTCTTTGTCTTTTTTTATTTTTGTTGGTTTAAAGTCTGTTTTGTCAGAGACTAGGATTGTAACCCCTGTTTTGTTTTGTTTTTTGCTTTCTACTTCCTTGGTAAACTTTCCTTCATCCCTTTACTTTGAGCCAGTGTTTGTCTTTACATGTAAGATGGGCCTCCTGAATACAGAACACTGATGGGTCTTGACTCCTTATCCAATTTTCCACTCTGCGTCTTTTAATTGGGGCATTTAACCCATTTACATTTAAGGTTAGTATTGTTATGTGTGAATCTGATCCTGTCATCATGATGCTATTTGGTTCTTTTGCACACTAGTTGATGCAGTTTCCTCATAGTGTCCTTGATCTTTATATTTTTATTTATTTATTTATTTATTTATTTTTGCTGTGGCTGGTACCAGTTTTTCCTTCCTATATGTAGTGCTTCTTTCAGGAGCTCTTGCAGAGCAGGCCTAGTGGTAATGAAATCCCTCAGCATTTGCTTCTCTGGAAAAGGTTTTATTTCTCCTTCACTTATGAAGCTTAGTTTGGCTGGATATGAAATTCTGGGTTGAAAATTCTTTTCTTTAAGAATTTTGAATATTGGCCACCAATATCTTCTGGCTTGTAGAGTTTCTACTGAGAGTTCTGCTGTTAGCTAATGGGCTTCCCTTTGTTGGTGACCTGGCCTTTTCTCTGGCTGCCCTTAGCAATTTTTCCTTCATTTCAAGCTTGGAGAATCTGATTATTGTATGTCTTGGGATTGATCTTCTCATGGAGTATCTTAATGGTGTTCTCTGTATTTCCTGAATTTGCATGTTGGCCTGTCTTGGTAGGCTGGGGAAGTTCTTTTGGATAATATCCTGAAGTGTGTTTTCCAGCTTGTTTCCATTCTCCCCATCTCCTTCTGGTATTCCATTCAATTATAGGTTCAGTCTTTTTATGAAGGCCCATATTTCTTGGAGGCTTTGTTCATTCCATTTCTTTCTTTTTCTTGTCTACATGTCCTATATGAGTAAGGTGGTCTTCAAACTCTGATATCCTTTCAGATATCAGGGCTTCTTCTTGGTAGATTTGGCTCTTGATACTTATGTATGCTTCATGAAGTTCTTGTGCTGTTTTTCAGCTCCACTGGGTTATGTCCTCTCCAAACTGGTTGTTCTATTAGCAATTGCTCTAACCTTTTATAAAAGTTCTTAGCTTCTTTGCATTGGTTAGAACATGCTCCTTTAGCTCATCATAGTTTTTTTTATTACCAATCTTCTGAAGCCTACTTCTGTCAATTCATCCATCTGATCCTCAGTCCATCCAGTTCTGTGCCCTTGCTAGAGAGATATTATGATCATTTAGAGGAGAAGAGGCGTTCTGGCCTTTTGGATTTTCAATGGTTTTGTTGTTGATTCTTTCTCATCTTTTGCGTGTGTCTAGTTTTGTCTTTGAGGCTGCCGACCCTTTGAGGGTCTTTTTGTTCTTGTTATTACTTTCTGCTTGTTTGTTTTTCTTTCAATAGTCCAGTGCCTCTTCTGTAGGGCTGTTGCAGTTTGCTGGGGGTTCATATCAGGCCTTTTTCATCTGATTCACTCCCATGCCTGGAGATGTCTTTCAAGGAGGCTGGAGAGCAGCAAAGATGGATGCCTGATCCTTCTTCTGGGACCTCTGACCTAGAGGGGCACTAGAATTGCTCTCGTATAGCATGTCTGACATCCCCTTTGGAGAGTCTCACCCAGTTGGGTGGCACGGGCAGCAGGACTTGTTTAATGAAGCACTTTTGTCCCTTGGTGGAGAGGGTGTGTTTCACTGGGGGGAAACCCACTTGTCTGGGCTGCCTGGATTCCTCAGAAATACCAGGAGGAGAGGATAAATTTGCTGGTCCACAGAGATTGAGGCCACCCCTCCCACTAGGGACTCGGGCCCAGGGAGATCCACATTCTGTCCCTGAGCCTCTGACTGGGGTTATTAGAGATCCTGCAGGGAAACCCCCCACTGAGGAAGGATGGGTTGAGGTTAAGCCTAAGGAGGCACCCTGGCTATAGCTAGTGTGTTGGACTGTGGGGACAAATCTTGGGACCAGGCCATCCAGCCTCCCTGGTTCCCAGCAGGGGAAAAGCACAGCTTGGAGCTACAGAAATCGGTGCCTCCCTTCCCCTGCCCAGGATGCTTAACAGGTCATTTAGAATCCTAGTGCTGACTGCTGCCTCTCTCTGCAGGAACTCAAAAGGCTTAGGCAGCAGGCAGCCACAGCCAGCATGGTGTGTGGCTGTCCCCTATCGCATGCACCCACATGACTTTGGTAGGCTTAAGCAGATTCCACCTGAGAGGCTATAAGAATCTGCATGTTCCAGAGTTGGTACGCTAGGCCCTGGTGGCATGGGTTCGTGAGTGGGATCTTCTGATCCATGGGTTGCACAGTTCTGTGGATAAAGCACAGTTTCCCTAGCTAGGTGGTGTGCCCACTCACTACCTCCCTTGGCTGCGGGGAGGTGGTTCCGCATCCCTGTGTGGCTCTGAGGTGGGCCACTGCACCACACTGCTCTTTCTTCTCTCTGTAGGTTATGTCAGTTTTCTGGTCAATTTTGCTGTGAGAACCTGGATGCCTTGGTTGCCAGTGAAGGATTCACAAGGTTGTTATGTTTTTTTCTGATGGGAGTCTCCAAATATGGTGGCTTCTAGTTGGTCATCTTGGCACCGCCCTCCTCTTGTCTATTCTTAAGACAGTTGCACTTGTAAAATTCAAGATTTGAGAAAGAAATAATGCAATAAGCAGTATTTCCTTTTCTTTTTTATATTCCTTCAACTCTACAGCATTGAACAACAGGCTCAAGAGATAATACATACTGGTATTTGTATTAGTTCATTCTTGCACTGCTATAAATAAATACCTGAGACTGGGTAATTTATAAAGAAAAGAGGTTTAATTGGCTCCCGGTTCTGCAGTCTTTACAGGAAGCATGATGCTGGCATTGGCTCAGCTTCTGGGGAGGCCTCAGGAAACTTTCAATCATGGCAGAAGGCAAAGGGGAAGCAGGCATGTCTTACATGGCTGCAGCTGGAGGAAGAGGGGTGGGATAGGTGCCACACACTTTTTAACAACCAGATCTTGTGAGAATTCTGTCAGGAGAACAGCAATAGGGGGACAGTGCCAAACCACTCATGAGAAGCCACTCCCATGATCCAATCACCTCCCACCAAGTGTCACCTCTAAAATACCGATCCAAATCCTATCAATGTTACTTTCACTTTATAAATTGT
Source organism: Saimiri boliviensis (assembly GCF_048565385.1). Taxonomy (NCBI): domain Eukaryota; kingdom Metazoa; phylum Chordata; class Mammalia; order Primates; family Cebidae; genus Saimiri; species Saimiri boliviensis. Next base: position 197,295,927 of record NC_133450.1, on the reverse strand, counting down.
TCTTTACAAAAATCTATGTGGTCAGTATTAAATCTAATTTTTATAGTTGGGAAAATTGGAATTTATTTAAATCACTGCTCTCAAACTTTAATGAGCATTGGAATGACAGAAATCTTGATAAAATATAGTTTCTGATTCAACAGGCTTATCAGTCTTTTCAGAGCTCTCCAGAATGCTGAGCAGCCGTTTGGCAAGCTAAGTTCAAGACGCTACCTCTTCGAAGAGACCTTCTGTAATTCTTTTTTGTCTGTGCTAATGCAGCACCTGTGTTGATCTATATCTTAGCATTGGTAACACTGCATTACTTATTTGGGTGAGCCATTTTAGATTGTAAGAAGTTTGAGGATGGAGATGGTGTCCTGACCTCTGATTAATTGTTATCAAGGATAGTGCCTGGTAGAGCCTGGTAGCACAATTAACTCTTGCTAATGAACGATGTTTATGGAAGGGCCACTTTCTTGCTGAATTAGTGGATGTTTTTTCAGTGTCCCTGGACTGGAAGATGCCTGTTCCCAGGACCCTGTTCTGTGAGCTACGTGTTTTCAGGGAGGTTATTATGTACTTGGAATATGTAAGCTAGTTTAGTCCACAGATAACTCACAGATCACCTTCACGGTTGTTCATATATTAAAATCATAATAACTCATAAAGCAGCTGTGGTACCTCCACATAGTTTTTATTCAGGGCCTAATCATGTAGCCCTACGTATGAGGTGCTATGTGTGTTTAAAGTTTGGTGTTGCAGAACCCAAAGCTTAGGGTAGGACAGGGGGATAGTGCCACACAGTGTAATGGCCAAGCCAGCATTCGCATAAGCATCTCTGAGAGTGTGTTCAAAATTTAAATTTAAAAACCCTTCTTTAGGTGTACCAGATCAGGGTCACAGGAGGTAGCGTGGGAAGCTGTGTTTTCATGAGTTTTCCAGGTAATTTTTATATGTAATATAATAAAACCATAAATAGAGAATATAGTAGTGTGTGAACCAGAGTTTCCTAAAGCCATATAGTATGATAGGCATGAATATACTTCGAGAAACAATGGAATGAAATATTCAAAATAGTTTCTTGGAAAAATTTGAACACAGTATCACCATACCCATGCTAATGTCAGAATAGATCTTGCAGAGATTGTTTTTAGAATAATTTCCTACCTCGTGATAGTTGTAAAAATGTGAGATTGTACCACAGAAACCACAATATTTGATTCTCATAGAGCATGAGATGGCAACCTTGACAGCAATTAAAAATAACCTGGGGTTTTTGTAATAGAACCCATTCCTGGTTCTTACCTCCCAGAGATTCTGATTTAACTGATCTGGCATACAGCCCAGATTTGTTTTTATTTGTTTTTTTTTTTTTTTTTTTTTTTTTTTTTTTTTTTTTTTAAAGGGCCTCTAGGTGATTTTAATAGTCAGGCAAGGTTGAGAGCCTTTAATTTAGTGTGATCATCTCATCTTCAATATGACTCCCAGCAGGGAGCGAGGTATAGTTGTGTCCACTGGGACCACAATACCAAATTCCAGGATAAATTCCAGAAATTCCCTCTCCATGATTCAAGCCTGAGAATGTGGTGTTACAGGATTTTTCATGAAATTTTGTTTGGGATTATAAAATCTTGGGTATTGAGATAAAATACATAAATCAAGTCTCAGCCTGGGTTTTTGGTATTTTTCTGTAGTAAAATTGGCCGTGGAGCTCTTTTTGTGGGGAATAGGAGACAGAAAAGGCAATGTTTTAGTACAGTGTTTTCTGCCTTCTATTGTTTTAGTACAATGTTTTCCACCTTCCATTGATCATGAAGTCACTTTACTATGTCATGACCGGTATTGTTTTAAATGAAGTGAAACAGAACAGGAGAGGAAAAAATGGAGAATATGGAAGTGCATGGCAGTTAGTAAGAATAATTATTGTTTCATAAAACTAGTCTCAGTTATACATGCTTACATACATACAAGTATGTGGGAACTTTCTTACCATGTAAAATGTATTTGTTAGTAAGAGTCATAGTAAAAACTGTGTATGTCAACATTATACAGGAAATGGAATATTTGAAATGAAAGGGCTCAGAAGCAACTATGGTATGAAGGAATGAGTACTGGACTTGGTGTGGATATCTATGCTTCAATTTTGGTTCTGCCAGTGACCTTCAGCTTCTAGCTATACACCTGTAAAGTAAGAGTGATAATATTCTCTTCCTTGGCTAACTCAGATGATTATTTTAGATACTAAATGGTCTTGCAAATATTTACTGTTTACCTTCTATATATCAAACTGAAAAAGATGTAAGATGAGACACAGCTTGGCAATGTGAAAGGAAATTTTTTGTTGTTGTTGCTGCAAAAATATTATACCCATTTATTAAAATAGTATACCCATTTATTCCATTCACTCCATGATCCTTATTGTCTCATTCCTTTATTCTTTATTTCACCTTAGAAAAGGAAAGTCAAAATCCCAGGGAAAGCAAAATATATATATATATGTATGTATATGTGTATGTGTGTGTATATATATATATGTTTATATATATGTTTATATATATATAAAAAACAATAAACATATATATATATATATGTTTATTGTTAAGGTGTGATTTGTTTTTTTAAAGTCAGGGCCAAGATACAGACTTGCAGTCTGCGGTAACTTTGAACTACAGGACCTTGGCTTTTTGTGAGATTACAGGCTTTCTTGAGATGCGTTTCAAAAACTTGGCTTGGAATTTCAATGGTAAAAGGCTAGATGACTTGCTACTACTATACTTTGTAATATAAGAGCTATTTTCCTCGCATGGAAGGAGGTGAAATTTAACTAAAGAGATATTATGTTTGAGGAAACTGACATAGAAAAGCAATACAAGTAGATGCTGGTATGGTTCTATGAGAAGCGAAGTCCTATGTTTTACTATAATTCCTGCATCTGGCATGAATGAGAGGATTAGTAACCTGAGAAAAGAAGCCCAAGTGTGTGTTTCACCTTTCAAATGGGGGCAAAATTCTGACCTCATGGAGAAGCTTCATGAGGTGCTGAAAGATGGAATATCAACTGAGTCAGCTACTTAAATATATAGGTCTGAGGGCAGTTTTAAGGAATATTAAACATCTGGGTATGGCAATTGGGCAAACATTCAAAAGTTTTCTGTACTTCTCAGAGGGGAACAGAAATGTCTGAAAGAGGCGGCAATTATTTAGCAAGTATTCCTAGGGCTGGGGTGAGGCTGCATTAGACTCAGTGAATAAATGTAAGGAAAATCCAAAATTATTTAGCAGACACCAACATGGGAAGTGCAGGAGCAATACACAGAGATTAGGGAAGACACCTCAGTTTAAGATGTAAAGGACAAAGAATGGCAATAGACTACCTCCTTTTCCCTTTTCATTGATACATGTACGCATTGGGGTTGGCACCCAGAAAGAGAGGTGGAGCATAAACATTGAATGATCTGAACTCAAATTCTAAATGTATTGGGTTAAATTCTATATTTACTCAAAAAATCTAAGAAAATCTGGAAATGGTTGGATATACCTGGTTACGTTTAATAAAGAGAAACAATCACACTGGCAAACAAAAATGTTTGTTCTGCGTACCTGCTGAGGATCTAAAATGCACACACTCCCTCGGCCTTGAGGAGCTCGTACTGTGATAAGAAAATCACATATTAATTAATTAATTAAATGTGGACTGTACACAGTTAAAGTAGGCATCTCAAATTCTTTTTGTTAAGTCAGAGTATGAACAAAAGAATCTATTGTTTTATAGCTCTTGTTGCTATAACAAATACTTGTCTGCGCCCCAGGAAGGCGACTAAAAAGGAAGGGAAGAATTTGTGAAAAAAGTGGAGATCTTTGCTCTTTTTGCGTATGCCTCTCTTCCATGTGGGAAATAGAATTCACTGGAGCTGACAATAAATGAGGTTTGTATAAGTTGTGAGTCAATGCAAAGAATCTGATTGTCAGACTCACATAAATTAAGAGATTTTTCAGAGTATCAAACATTACTAATAATTTTAAGAATACGGGCATTCAAGAGGCTAAGAGAAAACTGAGAGAGGTCTTGGACTCTGAGGGCTATGCCCAGGTCTTCCTCCTGCACTGGATACAGTCTCTGGCTCAGAGTAGACAAGGTCTGTAAATAAGATACATAGGTTATTGAATCTCACAGTGGGAAGCCGTTATTAATTGTTTACAAAACATTCTATGAAGTGTCTCTAAAAAATTCTTGGGAAATGTGCATTATGAAAAATCCATGCGTCGATTGCTAAAATTCTTTTGTACCATAATAAATTAGTATTAACTTTTTATGACATGTCTGACCAAGATCTCCTTTGAGACACTGAGGAAAATGAGACATCAGTCTGGAAAGAGCCTCTATCAGAGCTAAAATCAAAGGAAGAATGAACATTGAAATTATGGCGAAGCTTGGGTAGAAGAATGGTGAAATCATGAATGCTTTATGAAGAGTTTATGAGGACAATGCCCCAAAGGAATCAGCAGTTTACAAGTGGATAATTAATTTTAAGAAGAGATGAGATGATGTCAAAGATGAAACCTGGAGCAGGTTTCATCTGTTGACCTGACCATCTACATCAATTTTTAAGAAAAAGATTCATTGTGTTCATGGCCTAATTGAAGAGGATCCAGAATTAACAGCAAAAGAAAAGTCAATACCGTAGACATCTAAATGGTTCAGCTTACCCAATTCTGACTGAGAAATTAAAGTTGACCAAACTTTCCAACACACGAGTCCCAAAACCAGTGTGTGCCGATGAGCTGCAGATGAGAGCAGAGCTTTCTTTTAAAAAATATGTATCTATTTTTTATTTCAATAGCTTTTAGAGAAAATGGTTTTTGGTTACCTGAATGAATCATAACCAAATTACATGAAGTTTGAGATTTCAGTGTGCCTGTCACCCAAGTAGTATACATTGTACCCAATATGTAGGTTTTTTTCTCCCTCTATCCCAATCCTCCCTTTTCTGAGTATTCATGATTCATTATTCTGTCACTCTGTATGACCTTGCATACCCATAGCTTAGCTCTCACTTATAAGTGAGAATATATGATATTTGATTTTCCATTTCTGAGTTACTTCATTTAGAATAATGACCTCCAGCTTTCAAGGGAAATCTTAAACATAGAGACAGAGATCATGAAGGATTTCTTCAAAGAATTGTACCAGGAGATGAAACATGGCTTTCTTAGTTCAATCCTGAAGACAAAGCACAATTAAAGCAATGGCTACTAAGAGGTGTTGGAAGTGGTCCAGCCAAAGCAAAAGCAACTGGTCAAAAGGTCATGGCAACAGTTTTTGGGGGTTGCTTAAGGCATTTGCTTGTTGACTTTCTGGAGGGCAAAAGAACAATACCATCTGCTTATGATGAGAGAATTCTGAGAAAGTTGGTCAAAGCTTTAGCAGGAAACCCCTGAGAAAGATTCAACATGGAGTCCCTCTCCGCTACAACAATGTTCCTGCTTATTCCTTTCATCAAACAAGGACAATTTTGCAAGAGTTTCAATGGGAAATCATTAGGCATCCACCTTACAGTCTTGATTTGGGTCCTCTGACTTTTAGTTTCCTAACCTTAAAAAATCTTTAAGAGGCACTTGGTTTTCTTTAGTTAATAATGTAAAGAAGATTGCCTTGACTTGGTTATGTTCACAGGACCCTCAGTGCTTTAGGAATGTGGTAAGTGGCTGGTTTCTTTTTTTTATTATTGCATTTTAGGTTTTGGGGTACATGTGAAGAACATGCAAGATTGTTGCATAGGTACACACATGACAGTGTGATTTGCTGCCTTTCCCCCTTCACCTATATCTGGTATTTCTCCCTATGCTATCTTTCCCCAACTCCCCATCCCCTGCTGTCCCTCCCCTATTCCCCCTAACAGACCCCAGTGTGTGTGCTTCCCTCCCTGTGTCCATGTGTTTGTGGCTGGTTTCATTGCTTACAAAACTATTGATGGAGCTTATGTTGAGGAATGAAGTTTACATATTTTTTAGCTTTTAATTTCATTTTTTTCATGAACTTTTTAAAGTTTCCTCATATTTTATTTACCTCAGCTTACATATCATTTTCCAAGGGGTGGGGGTCATACTCATTAACCCAGAGATTCTGGGTTTAATTTCTGTAGTATTTAACCAGAGACATCTTGCTAAGAATGCCCAATAGTTAAAGACACTTACCTTAGCAAATATTATTAGATTATTTGGCAAGAGGTCTAATTATCATGTTAACAAAGTTGGACAGGGTGACCTGAACTATTTGCCTTTTCTTAGTAGCATGTTCTTGATAAAGGAAGTGAATGAATCTTAGACAAGCTGCTTCAATTCCCTTTTCCTTAACTTTAATCAAGATGGGCTAGTCCTTTATTTATGATATAAAGAAAAGATTAAGTGCCTTAAATGGAGACATAACATTGTGTGAATACAGTTTTATTCTGTTTCCCAGAATCTTTTTAGTTAATGTATTTTTAGTTTTGAAACAAAAGCAAAAAGGATCAAATTATAAAATTAACTTTTATTCATTGAAAAAAGAGAGGAGATTTTAAAAATCACATATAATATTGCATTTCTGTGATAAAGTATTATAATTTTCATGTGTTTTTAAAAAAATAAATGGCATCACTTTATATATGCTGTTATGTAATCTTTTTAAAATTAATTATGATGTTCATCTATTTTTATTTTTTATTTTATTTTTTGAGACAAAGTTTCACTCTTGTTGCCCAGGCTGGAATGCAAATGGCGCAATCTCAGCTCACTGTAACCTCCACCTCCTGGGTTCAAGCACCTGGCTCAGCCTCCCAAGGAACTGGGATTACAGGCACCTGCCACCATGCCTGGCTAATTTTTGTGTTTTTAGTAGAGACGGGGTTTCACCATGTTAACCAGGCTGATCTTGAACTCCTGACCTCAGGTGATCTGCCTGCCTCAGACTCCCAAAGTGCCGGGATTACAGGCATGAGCCATCGTGTCCAGCCAGTATTCATCTACTTTATGATATGTATGCAGATATGTCAAAACCAAAATTATTATCCTGATTTAGAAAGATTTATCAAATGTGTTTCAAAATTCAGCCTGGTAAATAGAGTAGAATACTAAGTACAGACATAATTTTTTTAGGTTATCAAAATTGGAAATCACTAAACTTATGGGCTTTAAAAATATTTTTAGAACAAAATATTTTATTTTTGTAAAGAATTTGTAGAAAGTAAAGCTGTCTTGTCCAGTATGCTGACACTTTGTCACATGTAGTTATTTAAATTTAAACTAATTAAAATGAAATAAAATTAATAATTCAGTTCTGTAGTTGCAGTAGCCACATTTCAAGTGCTTGATAGTCACATGTTGCTAGTGGCTACGATGCAATACAATATCACAATACAGAACAAATATAAAAGATATCCATCATCACAGAAAGTTCTATTGGTGATTGTTGGTGTAAAGTTCTAAATATGTCACAATGTAAGCTTAACCAATTTGTTGAGCACAAAGTATTTGTTGGATGTTCTGTTAGGCACTTTTTGCTGTTATGATGTATTGTTTTACTTAATACTCAAAAAAAGGCTGTGGAAATGACATTGTTATATCCACGTTGCAGGTTTAAAAAACAGAAAAGTGGTAGTTCATCAGAATGAAGTGATTTGATTAAAAGCATAAGAAAGGCTGGGCGTTGTGGCTCACACATGTAATCCCAACACTTTGGGAGGCTGAGGCAGGCAGATCACAAGGTCAGGAGTTCAAGACCAGCCTGACCAACATGGTGAAACCCTGTCAAAAATTAGCTGGGCATGGTGGCATGCGCCTATAATCCCAGCTACTTGGGAGGCTGAGGCAGGAGGATCACTTGAACCTGGAAGGTGGAGGTTGTAGTGAGCTGAGATCACGCCACTGCACTCCAGCCTAAGTGGCAGAGTAAAACTGTCTCAAAACAGGCCAGGCACGGTGGCTCAAGCCTGTAATCCCAGCACTTTGGGAGGCCGAGGCGGGTGGATCACGAGGTCAAGAGATCGAGACCATCCTGGTCAACGAGGTGAAACCCCATCTCTACTAAAAATACAAAAAAATTAGCTGGGCATGGTGGCGCGTGCCTGTGATCCCAGCTACTCAGGAGGCTGAGGCAGGAGAATTGCCTGAACCCGGGAGGCGGAGGTTGCGGTGAGCCGAGATCGTGCCATTGCACTCCAGCCTGGGTAACGAGCGAAACTCCACCTCAAAAAAAAAAAAAAAAAAAAAAACAAAAACAAACAAACAAAAAAAACTGTCTCAAAACAAAAAAAAAAAAAAAAAAAAGAAAGAAGGAAAAAGAAAAGCATAAGCAATTAGCTATATCCTGTCCAAACCCCTAGTAGCTTTACATCTGCTTACTTGAGGCTCTTGTTCTCATAGTGCATAGGCTGCTGATTTTTGCTGTCAGAGCCCAAGGAAACCCAATCCCTTGCATTCCACCCTGGGGGTCGGATGGAAAACAACAGCTCTGTCTACTAGGTTCTTTATGGTCACATCTTCTTAATAGATTTGGACTCTTGGCAGGTGGCCCTCGGCTGCTCCCCTGGTAACTTAATATAAAATCTCAGCTTTTCAACATTGCTCAGAAAGCCTATCACACCCTTGCCTGCACCGAACTCTCCTGCATCATTTTTTCCCATTCTCCACTTCCCAATGTGTACATTAGTCATGTCGTGTTATAATTCCCAAAAGAGACACGCTGCTCCCTACCTTCACCTATGTTGCTCACTTGACCTGAAAGCCTTGTTTACTCTTTTCAATCTATTAAACCCCTGATGATTTTTCATAGCTCAGGCCCTGCCTCCCTCTGGATGCTTTTATTTACCCATGAAGAGTAGGATTTGAAGTCCTCTAGCATGTCCTTATAGTGCCCTCTGTGTTCTATAAAGCATGCTTGTCATGGAGTCATCATTGATTAGTTCATGTTTCTCCCTGTTTCTTCTTGAGAGCTGGACCCATATCTTAATCTTGAATAATACTAAATACAGATATAAATGTTCTCATCAGTGGAACACCTTTATTTTCCACATAGGAGGTATCATATTATCTGAAAATTAGAAAGTAGATGGAGAGAGAACATTTTCTCAGGAAAAATAGAAGTGCCTGTAGCAACTTGAGAAGGTGGTGGCACAAGGGCTTCTCTGATAACCTTGCTCCCCTCCAAGACCACAAATAGACTCCATTCCATGTACTTGAGAGGAAGACCTGTTTCCCTTGCATCCCAGTGCTCAACCAAGCTGCCTGAATCTTTCAAGGTGTTCTCCTATCCCTTCATTGACTCTCCCCTGTGGCAAAGGGAGCTGCTTGCTGTGACGCCTGCCATAATATGTCACCAGCTGACATGCAGTCACTTCGTGGAGGATACTGCTCGACCACAGGACACACATCAGACTGACACACTGCCTCTCCTTGATGGGAAAGAGCAATTCTTCCACATTCTTAGGTAGAAAAAACTGGATAAAATGCTAAACTCCGGTAGCAATATGATGTGAATAGTGACATTATAAATACAGGCGTTTTTGTAACTGTCATTCACCTTTCTAGCCTTGGGACGTGTGGCACATGGTTATGATAATCACCCTTGTCTCAAGCATATTGATTCATTTATCCCTATACTTATTTATGTATTCAGAAAATGTGGGGGGCAAAATTCAGGCACTCCAGGAAGTGCTAAGGGACTCAGGGGTCAACAAAAAAATAGTCTCTGCCGTTAATAAAATCTCATTCAAGCGGGAGACACTGGCATATAACCATGATTATAATGCAGTGAGACAAGGGCCTGTAAGAGAGTCAGACACAAAATACTGTCAGGTGAATAGAGTGGAAAGTGCCTGAGGGAATCAGGGAAGGTTTCATGGGGAAAGAAAACAGGAGCTGATATATGCAGGACAATGGCATTTTCCTGGTCTGGGTGGGGAAGAAGTCACTCTGGCAGGGGCAATAGCAGGTGCACAGGAGGTGAGGGTAAAGGAGCATGGGCTGCAGTGTTCCGGGTTTGGTGTGTGAGATGAACAGGTAAGGGTCATAGGAGTTGGTACTGGATAGCAGAGCAGGGAACACATTGCACGAGGCCTTAAAAACCCTAATAAGGAGTTTGAAGTTTCTCATGTTGACATGGAAGAGTCATCAGTTATTTAGGTAGGGCAGAGCCCTAGGAAACCCAACCCCTTGCATTCCACCCTGGGAGTCAGATGGAAAAAAATCAGGGGTTTTTAGATGAATGCTCTCCAACTTAATAAAGTCAGAAGCAATAATATGCTTTTGCACTCTGTCTCTTTTCCTTGTTTATTTTTATCTTTCCCTATATGTTTTTAATAAGGGTTAAAACTCTGAAACACACACACACCAAAGGCCTGGTGGTTTATGCTTGTGGGTAGTGTGAAAAGAGGGGGGATTGGCAGACTGACTCTTACTGTGTTGGGTACAGCAGTCCTAGAAGCATACTAGACAAAAAGAAGGAAATCTAAGAATCTTGGGACTTGTAGAGTAAGGAAAACCAGGGGCTCAAGGTACCAATCTGGGACAGAGAAGGCTTAAGGGGCCTTGGAGCCCCACTGCCTGGTCCCCTGTTGTAGTGAAGGATGATCTAATGTCACAAGATATGCCTGAAAGGGTCTGGAGGACACTCACACATATAAGGAAAAAGCCCTGGATGAGATAGACAGACATGGAAATACTGCAAATGGCAGACTCATCAGTGCAGATAAAGGCCAATGCTTTGCTG